>NC_050465.1:412500-712500 GCF_903995425.1 Onychomys torridus | reverse complement strand
AAGCAGCCAGTTCTTTTAGCCACTGAGCCATTTATCTAGCCCCTTGTTGACTATTTGAAATTTCATATCTAAGCCAAAGGAGTAAATTCTGTGAATTCATGAATGTCATGGCTGGAACTTAAATGTTTGTATGGTACATATAGTTTGGTTTAATGTTGTTTTTCAAGAAAATAAGCTGCTACATTTGCAGTTAATCAGCTCAAATAGAAGAACCATGATGCCTAAGACTTATGTCAAAGTCAACGTATGCACTGTGAGCCCTAGGAGTGTGTTTTTGAAATTATAAATGTAATTAATCATAGAGAAGAATGACCTGGCCAGGAGACAGGGCTGCAAACATGCTGTGCCTGGTGAGTGTTCCTTGAGCACTGTGTTCCCTCAAGAGGCATCAATTTGTCTCGTGGCCAGGTTCCAGATGTTCCTGTGTGGCCTCTGCAAAGGAAAAGACATTTATAGGCATTTTGACATTGTAAGTAGAAACCCTTTAAATTTTGTATCCAAATAATCTTTTTTGCTTCTTGGAACATGAAGTCAGAGTTTTGAAAAAGGCTAAATTCAATCTAATCTAGGTGTGCTACACCATCCTTCCAATACTTTGTAGCTATAATTCATTTATACTTAGTCAAAGAAAGCTATGTGTTTGGGTATTTTTAAAAAAGATTTATTTTTATTTATTTAGTGGTGTGTGTGTGTGTGTGTGTGTGTGTGTGTGTGTGTGTGTGTGTGTTTCTGTTTCTGTGTGTATGTATATCTGTGTTTGTATGTGTGTGTATCTCTGTCTTTCTCTGTCTCTGTCTCTGTCTCTGTCTCTCTCTCTCTCTCTGTGTGTGTGTGTGTGTGTGTGTGTGTGTGTGTGTGTGTGTGTGTGTATCATGTAGAGGCCTAAAGAGTATGTAAGGTGTTCTCCTTATCACTCCCTACCTATTCCTTTGAGTCTGGGTCTTTCCCTGAACGCTGGTCTTGAATTTTGAATTTTCCTGGCCAGATAGGAAGCCAGCAAGACCTGCTGGGTTCTTATCTGTCCCTTGCTCATAGCTGAGGTTGTTATTTCTGTGACATCAAATTCTCATGTTGTACCTACCACAGGCATTCTTAATTGCTGTGCCATCTCTCTAATGCAATGGTTAGAATTTTTTACCCTAGTATATCAACTCTGTAATTTCAGGTCCAGTGACTACCTAGTCTGATTTTCACAGCCAAAGGAGTGGGCTAATGGATTCTTAGATGAAGATAATATAACAAGATTTTTGAAGTCTTGGTTGTTACAGATTCAGTGCCTTGGGGACATCTGTGTGGTTCAGGTTGGAATCTGGCTCCTGCTGTCTGTGGTTTTATGAGTGACAGAAGCTAGTTGGGTTCTCACCTCCTAACCTAATGCTCATTCACAGTGACCCAACCTTTTTGCAAATAGATCTGCTGAAAGCCCTCATTCCTGGAATCATCTTTATAGACAGTGGTTCCTGGAACTCCTCCAAGAGCAAGAAAATTCCAGACAATACTTCTCAGTGCTACAGTTAGCATACTGAAGTCTTCAGAAAGTTTACTTTCAGCCATTGCAGACTGAAACTCTTCTCTTTCAGCTGAGGATCAGGCTGGGTGTGCCCCATTCATGACCCCTGGCTGCTGGGGGAAGTAGAACTGTGGCCACTCCTGTCTCCACCTTCCTTTGGCTGACCCCTCTCTTCAGGCACACTGGGCTGCTTTGATGGAAATGTGCTCTGTCTTTTGATCCATGTCTATAAGGGGAAAATATGTCAGTCCCTCAGGCTGAGCCCAGCTTTTCCTGCACACAAGGATATGAAATAAATCTCCAGAGTGAGACTTACACAGGATGCTCCCCACACTGTCTCCCAACAACAGCAGCAGCTGGTTCCTCAGGTGAGCTGGGCACAGTGCTGAAGTGGATATTTTTTTCTTGGTCCTTAGCCAGGCTCTCAAAATAAGAACAACTCTTTTCATTTTGAAAATTTCAGCATGTATGAAAGTACAGAGCATTCTGGTACTATGTCTCCATTGCTTGGCCCCACCCATCATCAACTCAGTAAACAAGTTTTGACCTTGCCAACATCTAGATGCTTAGCTGTGAATAACCCAGATGTTCTTTGGAATCTAGCTGGTCTCTCCTGTAAATCAGTGTTGGCTGGGAGAGTCCTTTTGAGCAGAATGGGTTGAAGCATCTTTGCTGTGTTTTCACAGGCACAGGTATAACATGAATCTTAAAAGGTCTTATTAATAAAAAACATGGGAGCCAGATATTGGGGTGAATGCTGAAAGATCAGAGAAACAGAACAAGCCACAGCTAACTTCACCTCGCCAATTCCTCAGCTGAGCTTGCTTCCTCAAACTGGATGCCTCTGTATCCTCATCCGAATGGATCTCAGCTGAACTGCTACTAAAAGCCTAAAAGCCTAAAAGCCTAAAAGCCTAAAAGCCTAAAAAGGCTCTAGTTACTGGTCCTCATTACATACCTTTCTGCTTCCTGCCATCACTTCCTGGGATTAACGGTATGTGTCACCATGCCTGGCTGTTTCCAGTGTGGCTTTGAGCTCACAGATATCCAAATGGATCTCTGCCTCTGGAATGGTAGGATTAAAGGTGTGTGTGACCCCTGCCTAAACTCATGTTTAATATAGTGGCTGTTCTGTTCTCTGATTCCCAGGTAAGTTTACTGGGGTGCACAATATATCAACCACACACAAGGACCTGTTAGGCACTTCTTGGTTCAGGATGCTCAAAATCCTTGTTGCAGTTAGGCCCTTTGTATGGACCAATGGACCATACAAACCAGTGGATGTGTCTGTGATGATATATATATACATATATATATATATATATATATATATATATATATATATATACTATGTGGGAGAGATAGATGGATGGATGGATGGACGGACAGACAGACAGACAGATAGATAGATTAGAGATAGAGAGATAGAGGGAGAGAGGAAAGGATCCTGCTCTTGTTCAGAACCCTCCTGCAGTATCTGCTTACTTATCTTAATTTCATGAAGCACCAACTTTCAGTATAACTGCAATCTTAAATTTAAGTACCTCCTCTTTGGCAAAGGATAGACAAGGCTCTCTATATAAGTCAGACTTTTTATTTCCATAGCAAATACCTGAGAGAAACTTTTAAAGGAGGAACAACATATTTTGACTTATGTTTTCAGTCTATGGCTTCACAGTTCCCTCCGTCTTAGGCCTGTGGCAAAACAGAAACATCCCAGTGGAAGGGCATGAAGGGGAAAAAGCTTCCCATTTCATAGGAACTGGACAAACAGGACAGGGAGGAGAGAGAGAAGAGAGACCAGTGGCAAGAAAGAGCCTTCAAGGATGTGCTCCTAGCAACCTGTTTCCTGACTAACTGGGACCCATCTGTAGTTGCTACCACTACTCAGTAAGAATTTCAAATTATGAATTCACAGATGCATTCACCCCCGATGAAGGTTGAACCCTCATGTTCTAGTTGCTTTTACTGGGGGCCAGGGCTTCCCCATCCAAGCATTTTAAGGGAAATCTTCCTAATCAACCATAACAATCTGGCAAGTCTGTTCAATTGTGATTAGGCACTTGGTAGACATGAGACATTTTCAACCAGTAGGAAGACTGTTTATGCCTACATTGATACTTGATAAATGTGATGATATTCTCAAGAAAATGAAGAGACTTGAGGCAGTGAACTGAAGGAGAAGTCAGTAATGCAGAGTTAAGGAAGGCAACCTGACAGGAAAGGAGTGGGTACAAATATGGAAAACCAGAGCAGGCACTGAAATGCTGCCATTTGCTTGAGGTTATTTCCGAGTAGGGATGGAGGGTTCTCTCAGTGCTATATGACACCCGAGGCTGCACTCAGTGTTACAGTGAACAGCTGTAAATGGCAAAAAACTTGGAATCCAACAATATGAGTTTAAACTTTGACCTTGTACTTGCTATCTGAGACATTTTAAGCCGTTTATTTGATTTATCTGTTGAGTGTGTTTGCATTTTATAAAACAGAACTAGCAATACCCACCTGACAGATATAGGGCAGGTTAATGAGATAATTCTATGTAAGCAAAGTTCACCAAGAATGAAATTCATTATCTAGGCAGCTGGTGTTTCTATGTTCATACTGATGCCATGGGGACATCAAAACTAAGTCTGGTTTCCTTGTACCTTTCTTATGGAGAAGATAACATAGAATTTGGTAATTTCATATTTTTACTTTTAAATATTAATTTTTATTCTATGTGTTTGAGGGTTTTGCCTTCATGTATGTTTGTGTATTATGTGTGTGCCTGATGCCTAAGGATGCCAGAAGAGGGCAATGGATCCCCTGGAACTAGAGTTAGAGACCATTGTGAGCCACCATATGGATGTTAGAAATTGAACCCTTGTCCTCTGGAAGGGCAGCCAGTACTCTTTACTACTGAGCCATCTCTTTAGTCTCAAGTTCTTTTTAAAGAGAGAGATGCAGTTGCTCAGAATGATTATTTTTAGGCTGGCTTGTCTGTCCTCTGGTGTAAGATTTTTGTGAGGATGTAAAAAAGACAAAGGATGAGACATTCAAAGTAAGTTGGGGCCTTGAGTGTCATGCTGGGGAGTGCAGACTCACTCATATATTAAGCTCTATATTATATAATATTTTCAGTGTTATATAATACTGAAAAGAAAAAAAAATCCCAGTCTAAGTCAGAATAGAGGCCTTTGTAAGTCAGGTGACAGGAGCTGAGTTAGGAGAAAGAAGTAGTCACGTGGGCTGCAGAGCCCTGTGTAGTAGTCAGAGGTGAGCTTCAAATGACTGACTATAGCTCACTCAAAAGGGCAATCTGGGTGCCTCATGTTGTCTGCACTGTTGATAAGGAAAACATTTAGTTGCTGGGACTCACAACATGAGTGAGTTTCCCTGGGACATGAGTGAGCTTCCCTGGGTATGTATGACTTGCTTGTGGTGCTTCACATAATTATGGCGTCTGCTGTTCTTGACCACCTCCTCATAAGTAAATGCAATTGTAGGGGTGCTTCTTATGGGCACTTCCAATACTCAATTGATGATGTAAATTGAAGTAGCAACTCAGGGCAATTTTGCCAGGAGAACAAGAAAATATGGCTGGGATTCTGGCTCTGATGGCCAACTTAAAAGTAATGAAAAGCCATGATTGTACTGAGAAAGGATTTTTTTTTTTTTTTTTGAGACAGAGTTTCTGTTATGTAGTCAAAGATGACTTTGAACTCATGATCCTCTTCTCTCCACCTACCAGGTGCTGTGTTTACAGGTGTGTGCCACCTGGCTTTTTGTTTCTGTGAGACAGACAGGGTTTTACACTGTAGCCCAGGTTGGCCTCATCTACTAGAATCATGCATGAACCACCATGCTCAGCTGAATTCTACACCTGTATACTTCTTGAAGACATTGTCTTCTCCATTAGCCTTTAAATGGGATCAAAGTTGATCTATATTCCACCATATTCCCTGTCCTCTCATATTGATCTACATTCCTTAGCACTATGTGGCAGGATGTATCTGTTGTCATTCTAAGGTCTTACCTTCCAAAGAATGTGTCCATTTCTTACATTGTAATAATAAGCTCTACAAGCAGACATAGTTTTTTTTTCTGTCCTTCACCACTTCACTAGAACCCACAACATCGTGACACATGGTGGGTGCAAAGCACGCTTGCTGAATGAGTGTGATTAACAAATTTGTGCTGGGCAGCATCTCTTTTCAACGATCTGGAAAAAAATGAGTTATTTTATAACATGGAATAAAGATACTGCACATCTTTGGAAAATCGCCTAAGATAGTAGGACTGACATCGTTATGTGGAAATTGAAGGAGTGAACAAAATGTTCCTAAGTGGCTCTCCAGCTTCCAGTCTAAGGAGGCTGTAGGACCATTTGTTTCAGGGTTGGTGACTATACAGGTAAACTATGGTAAAGAGACAAAGTAACAGAGTATCAAGCACCATTACTGTGCCAGTATCCTTTTGGGTCTCTTTTGGCATATCCTTCCCCAAGTTTTATATCATGTCAGAGGCCAGAGCTTGTAAGGCTGTCTGTCTCAATGATTCCCAACATTGACACCATCAAGATTTGGGACTGGAACATTTCTTAAGGTGATCTGTACAATGCTTAGCAGCATCCCTAAACTCCATTCATTAGATGCTAATAGCAGATTCCCAATTGTAACCACCAGGGATCTCTCCAGATATTGATAATGTGTTCTGTGGGGTAAAAAGCTCCCAGAGAATTACTGCCCTGTATGATGTCACATCTGATTGTTTTTATTTTTCCACATCTAATTACTCCCTGTCACTTGCTCTAATCTGGCCATATTGGCCTCTGGATCTTTCTTGAAGTCTTTTCATTGCCAGTTGACTTTACTTGGGGTGATCTTTCCATGGATGCCCCTCTTGTCTTCATTCAGTCACCATCTAGCTCTAGTTGTTGTATTCCAGCACACCTTCTTTAAAACCCTGGTCTTTCCAGCCCCCCAGAACAGTTCTTGCTGAAGTTAGTGCTCAGTGAGCTGTTGAATGAATAGGTGGGTAAGTGAATACACAGATGATTGAATATTCCTTTAATCTGGAACTCTTTGGTGTAAGCCATGGAGAAAGATTCATTAATATACAAATAGAATATTTGACTTCAAGCTGTTTAGGAAAACTGATATTCTATCCTGAGTTTGAAATTTAATCTCTGAATGACACATTTCATATTACTTCAAAATTACATTTACTTGTACATGAACAGTGTTTTGATAAGGGTGCATCTTTTGGTAATTTTAGGTGAGCTGCTAACTTCAAAGACATCTGCTTTGTCTCAGCCTGGCCACATTAATTGGACTCAGATTGGTGAATGGGTAGCACATTCACTTTCTCAAGGATATTTTATAGCTTTCAATGATTAAACAATATTTTTCCATAAAATATATACCAACATAGTTTCTCCTATCATGGATATTCACAATTTCTTATAAGTCATCAGTCTTGAAACTATAAAACAAACTTCTGTATCAATTGAGTTTGTTCTTTGATAATTTTACACATGTATATACTGCACTCTGATACCCCTCCCCATTGGGTCCCTCTTGTCACTATTAACTCCCTTTCCTATAAATCCCTTTTTCAAGTTTTGTGATTTTTGGTTTGGTTTTTCCAGACAGGGTTTCTCTGTATAGTGTTGGTTCCTGTCCTGGATCTCACTCTGTAGACCAGGCTGGTCTCAAATTCATAGAAATCCACCTGGCTCTGCCTCATGAGTGCTGGAATTAAAGGCGTGCACCACTACCGCCCGGATTGGTTTGGTTTTTGTAGTCCACTTGGTTTAATCAGGGCTGTTGTGTGGCCATTGATTGCATTGGGTCAGTGCACAGCTGAAAGGAATAACTCCCCTCTCTGTGAATCTGTCAAGAACCAGCATGAGGGTGCAGGCCCCTGAGCTAATTCATGTTCCCTCCAAACTAAGTCTTTTTTGTTTTTTTGTTGTTGTTTTTTTGTTTTGTTTTTTCGAGACAGGGTTTCTCTGTGTAGCTTTGCACCTTTCCTGGAACTCACTTGGTAGCCCAGGCTAGCCTCGAACTCACAGAGATCCGCCTGGCTCTGCCTCCTGAGTGCTGGGATTAAAGGTGTGCACCACCACCGCCCGGCTTCAAACTAAGTCTTTTAATAGTATAGGAGAGTTCATTGCCCATGCAAGCACTTGAACTTTACAGTGTGTTCTGCAGAAGATGCAAAGATTTAACAAAAACATTTCATATTTATGGATATTTAAACATTTCCTTCCTTGCTTATCAAACAAGAAATTGAAATCCATTCAGTGTTTTGCTTTGTCAAAAAGCAATGGCTTTAGCAGTTTCTTATCACTTCTTTCAGTGCTTAAAGTGAAGCAAACTAAAGCATGTGCCTCTGTTTTAGCTTTGAATTAAAATAAAAGCCAACTTGATAATATTTGATTTGGGGGTCTTAATAATTTATGTTTACAATCCGCATGTTTTTTATGGTACTCACTAGGTAAGTTAAGTGCAAAATGCATCTTTCAGATAACCAAGGCAATTTATCTGTAGTATAAAACGTCTAGATACAAACCAAGCAAATTCTAGACTACAGCTGCCTATACCAATGGCATATGGCAATTTCCCACCACAGGAGGCCTGTCTGTGTTGGGTGTATACACAGTATCTACTATATATTTAAAAAAATGGTCAAAAATTTCCCTCTGCACAAAGGGCTCCAGACACAAATCTTGCAAATATTGAAGGTGTGCTCTCTTTTGCATTTGAGCAAAGAAAAGATTTTTCTCATAATATAGTTCTAGAGAAAGCAGTTTCCTATTTAAAAATCTCTGTTGCTAACAGTCCTCATGTAGCTTCAGCCAGCCACAGTATCTCTGCAAACACAACCAAGAGGAAAGCCAGCATCACGGGAAGCCAGCATCACGGAAAACCAGATGAGCCCAGAAACTCTTGCTAGAGTGCAGAGGGGTAGGTTTGTTCAGCAGGAGGAGCTCTGAGAGGTGTTAGGTACACAGGGCAGGGAACACAGCTTTCACTGAAGAAAACCTGCTGCCTTGACTCCAGCTGTTCTGTGTCTAAGGAAGACCACTCCTTGAACTAAAAAGGAGAGTTGGTTGTGAAGATCAAAACAGGAACTCATCCTATTCCTGTAGCAGAAAAGCGGTATAAACCCTGGCAGTTTGATCATATTCGAGGTTGTATTTATTTATTTATTTTTTTGCATGGCCTCTTACTTGGTTGACAAGTTGAAGACTACTGCTCCTCGATTCAGTCACTTGTTGTGAAGGGTTCTTTGATGGCATAAAACATGATCTCATGGGAAAGGGATAGGTTTTCTTAGAAAGCGAGTCTGCTGTGGGCAGAAGGGCAGAAATGGAAGGAAGTATAACTCTGAGTGGAACCAAAGCCAAATAAAAGCTATTTTGCAGAATGACTTCAGTGGGTATTCCAGGAACATAAAGATGAGTCAATGCTAGGAAATCTAGACATTCGATTTATAAAACAACAAGATACAAATGAAAGCAATAATAATTTATACAGAACGTAAAATGGCATGATACAATTCAACAGTCATTATAGCAGCCCACTATGGGGTAAATTCTTCAAACATCTTTGAGATAAAAATAAAATGGCTGCTGATGTGACTGAGTTCCAGAGAAGGGTGACGTTATTTGCAGTCTATATAATTTTTTTGTTCTGTTTTGTGTTGTTCAGAAAGCCTTGAGACTTAATTGAAAACTGGCCCATGGTGAAAAGTCAGTGTGACAACTCGTAACAAAATTTTACTAGCATTTGATGTCAGGAATGATCAGTAGCAAGAACAGAGGGCATCAGAAGAATGGAATGAGGCAGCTCTCTTGTCACCTATTAAGAAATCTAAATGTATAGGAGCATTATCAAGAAATGTACCACAATGGTTAAACTGGATTGAGAGACAAAATATATTAAAGAAAAGTATGGACAACTCTGTCTACTTTCAGGGGGTAGGAAGGTATGGGTTGTGCTGATAGGGTGCTAGATGGAGGTCCTGAAAGTCTCTAAGATTAGTGGTTGTCTTAGTATTTCTATTGCTGCGATGAAACACCATGACCAAAAAGCAAGTTGGGGAGAAAAGGGTTTATTTAGCTTACACTTCAGCATTGCTGTTTATCACTGAAGGAAGCAGGACAGGAACCCAAATAGGGTAGGATCCCTGGGGCTTGTTGGGAAGTCAACCTAGCCTTTTTGGTGAGTCCCAGGCCAATGAAAAATCTGTCAAAAGAAGTAATGGACAGTGCCTGATAAACTACACCAAAGTAGTTTCCACATGCACATGTATACACTTGCACATTCACTTGCATATATGTGCACCTGCAGGACACTAACACTTTATCCACCATCATCTCTTTCCACCTCTCCAGGAATACCTACCCATGTACAGGACTTGGGGAGAGAGCCAAGAAATGTGCTTTTGTTTAGATCTTTTTAAAAATAAATTATGTTAGCTAAGTGGCTTTCTTCTTTGGATATAATAAAGGTAGAACATAACACAATAAGAAGGCAAATATAGATGTATTAAGCTATGGGTAAATTTTGAGGGCTATATAATCTTCTACATTGCCACTCTGGAAGACAGTAGTCACACACATTTCAAACTCATTACTCTTGGTGAACTTTTTTGACTATTCATCGGGCACTACCATCCTTATGGACTTGAGGGCTTTAGTGGTAGCAAATCTCCATGTTATAAAGACAAACTTTTACTTTTTCAATTTTTATTATTTGATAATTTCATACATGCATATAATACACTTTTACCAAACCATTTCTCTCCTCCAGTCCCCCCACTGCTTCTCTCTCCCAGCTTAATCTGCTCTCTCTATTTTTGTAGCCATACAGTGTACTTAGCGATGCCTGTATGCACAGTGTAGGAACATCTCATGGAGCCTTTCAGGGGTTTTACCCTTGAAGAAAGCTGACTCTCCCTCCCTCAGCAGCCATCAGTTGCCTATAGCTCCTCAGCTAGGGGTGGGATTTCATGGGCTTCTCCTCCACCCATGCGGAGATTTTGGCTGACTTGATTTGTGCCAGTCTTGTGTATAGAGTCACAGCTGCTATGAGTTTGTGTGTGCAACAGTCCAGCTATGTCCAAAAAGTAACTGTTTCACTGTAGACCTCCATTAACTTTGCCTCTTACATGCTTTCCGCTACAGTGTTCACTAATATTCTTCTTTTTGGCCTCCCCCATCTTCACCACGATCTACATTGTTTTGTATGAGCATTGGAGCCAGGTCTGTGTTTTCCTCATGCCTGTAGGAAGGTCCAGTTTCCATTCCCACCCCGTTTTTTTTCTTTAATTGTTGTTACACACACACACACACACACACACACACACACACACACACACACTCCTAAATATAAAAATACAACCTTCTCATCTATATAAAGTTCTATGTACGTATGTTTTCAGCACTGACCATTTGGTGTTGGGAAGATGATTGCTCACACTCCCAGCATTCCTTAGGTGCCTGTAGTTCTTTGTCTAGGGTTGAGGCCTGATGAGCTTTCCTCCTTTTACATTAGTATGTCAATTGGTGCTATCTTTGTTCAGATCATCTTTAGGCAGTCATGTCAGTGAAATGTCCCTGACATTTCTAGGAGATACAATCTCACGTCCAATTTCCTGTTTCTCTGGCTCTCACAATCTTTCCATTCTCTCTTCTGTAATGATTCCTGAGCCTTAAATGCAAGAGTTGTATTGTAGATGTATTTGTAATTACTGGGCTTTGCAACTCCACATGTTAATTAATGGTTGCGGTTTTCTGTAATGGTCTCTGCTGCAAAGAGAAGTGTCCTTGATGTGGGATGAGACGTATACTTACCTGAGGCTGTAATGATAAATATTTAGAACACATTTAGGGATTATGCTGGTTTAATAAAGCGGTAGTTGTAGGTTCTCCTCCAAGGTCTGTGACTTCATTAGGTAATGGGCTCAGTTTCTAGTACCAAGCATGAGTCCCTCTTGTTGAACAGGTCTCACATTCAATTAGAGAGCTGTTGGTCTCTGTTGAGGTATGCACGCCTCTATTGTACCCTTAGCATTATCGTACCACGCGGGTGGTTGTGGTTCACAGTCATCATAACTGTGAGTAGGACTGTTGGGTGCTTCTCTTCTGTGCATGCTTGCACGGCATTTCTGGCACCATGAAAGCTAGTCCTCAGAAGAAGGAGGTCAAGTAAGATCCAGTTCTGGTCCTCTGGTCCTGTGTCTGAAGTGCATGGTGTTTTCAGCAATAGGGACTTGGGAAGGTCCAGTTTGATTTGGGCTTTTCAGCTACTTTAGAATAAAGCTTTAATTCAGAGTCATTTTTTTAGTCCAGTGTTTGAGTTGTAGAACTGTACTAAGGTCATGTGGCTGTAATAAATGAAATGCTCCTTGAATCAGATCCTTTATATTTTCTCTTGCTCCCAGGGACTCTTTGAGATCAATTTATAAAGTCATTCAGTGAGTCTGCTTGGTATACTGGAAAGATGGGCCAAGTAGGCCATTTGGGTTGTGAGCACTATCTATGCTGAGCTGGTTGGCATGGTCCCCAATTTGGATGGCATGGTGTATACTACAACAAAGCTGCCATTCCCACGGGTCAGCGAAACTTCACTTTTAGTTTAAAACAAGTAGTTCTTTCTATTTCTATCTTAGGTAGACTGAAAGTGGTTGGGATAAATATGAATAAGCTATAAAAATAAATGTCCAAAATTAAACTGCAAAGAGCCATGTCCTATTTTTCACATAACAGGATTTAGCCAGATTATGACATAAAGTTGGGGGATTAAATCACTCAGCACTGATGTCTTTATAAAAGGACAGGACTTGTGAACCTTCAGTTTTGCTCAAAGCATGTGTTTTAGAGTATTGTATTCAAGTATTACATCCTTTATTTTTGTGTCTTAGGCAACTTTTTCCTGCACCTGTGAGGACCAATACATTGGCACATTCTGTGAAGAATTTGATGCTTGCCAGAGGAAACCCTGCCAGAATGAGGCGAGCTGCATCGATGCAAATGAGAAGCAGGATGGAAGCAATTTCACTTGCCACTGCCTTCCTGGTAAGGTTTACTCAGCCTTAGCCAGCAGATGTCTCTGGAGAATATATGCACATCAATTACGGGTGGGCAAGCAATACTCTGTTCAGCTGCTGGACAAAAGAGTCTCATTTGAACTTATCAGTCTGCATACACTTAAGGACTAGAAGAAAGAAGTAGATGTAGGCCAAACATACCCTGGGCTTGCTTTCAGATGTTAGGGTTTTTTGATCAGGAAAATGATATTCTTAGTCAAGTAGCAAACTGTATGTTTCAGAAAACAATTGCACAAGTATGTCCTGAAATGGGGTGGTATTGCTCTAGGTGATTACATCAAGTCACTTAAGAAAAAAATCTAGGATGAACCACACAAGTTGTGCACAGGCACCCGAGCCTCCCATTTATGACCATTTTCTTTGGTTCATGTGTGAACCTCAGCCTGAGTTCCCAGCAGGCTGTTCTCCATTACAGGGCAAGTCTCATTAATATGGAGTATTCTCGAATGGAACATGAGATTTGAAATTCTCTAAGCGTTTGAGTATCTTGATACTGTTGTGAAAAAGTAAAAGAATATTAAATTTTTCTCTTGCCATGCGAACAACTCCAATCACTTTTCTCCTGTTGCCAATCTCTGCTACTGTGTGGGAACTGGGGTGAGATAGGGGTTGAAACTGGAGTGTGGGGGGGAATGGGAGTCATAGAGAGTTGTTACTTCCTGTACAAAACACAGCCAAACAGTGTAGAAGTTTATCAACTGGAAAGGACAATTCTTACTTACCAAATCCTAGGAATCAGATAGTAATTTGCCACATTTATCAAGTCATTTTGTGTGTGTGTGTGTGTGTGTGTGTGTGTGTGTGTGTGTGTGTGTGTGTGTGTTAGGTCAGATGACACTATTTTTCTATATACACATTTCTCAAAGATTGTTGTACACTGTAGCTTCTATTTTCTGGCTATTTAAAGGTTGATCACATGCGTCCTTGCATGGCGTGCACATGGAACAATGTCATTCATTTGAACCATTATACCTCCTACATTTGTATGTCTGGTTAGATTCTCCTTCAGCCCACTCATCTGAATGTCACCTTGGTATCTCTGTTTGGATGTTCCAGGCCCTTGTAAGCTCAGACATCCCCGAGCTGAATTCAGTGGCCCCAGCTCTACATCGCTCATCTTCCTGTCTTCCAGCCAGTCCTCTACATGTTATCCTAGGTGCCCTTTGCCTTCTATTTCTGCACTGTTTCTACTTCCAAGAACCCTCTATTTTCCCACCTGTAACAGTTTTTTCTTACCTAACAAACACACCCGAAGGAAAAGCTCAAGGGGAAGGACTTATTTGGGTCCTGATTGCCTGGTTGTTTGAATCCATTGTTCTTAGACTGTAGTTAGATAGACTTTGCTTTTATAGTTATTACATTTTATGCCTTATTTAAGATATTATTTTCTTGTTTCTGATCATGTTTTATTTCTTCTATTAAGAAAACAGCTATTTCATAGTACCATGCTTATCAATAGCTGTGAGCTGTTTTACTGCACTGCTTGTTAATAAGGCAATTGTATTTTCTGAATATTATGTCTTGCTATCCCTGCCCCTCCCCCCAAATTTCCAATGAATATCATGTTGACACCTAGGTGTCACCACACATTGTTCACAGATTAAACAGGGCTCAAAATGAAATGAATGCTCTCGCTGGTGTGAGCATAGTGCTTTGAGTCTCTCTTTGGAGATGGGTTGCCTGTGTGAAGTTGCCCACCTGTGGGAAACTCTCATCCCATGGAAGCTTGCTTTGTTTTATGGGATTTTAAAACAGCTGCAGAGTTATAGACACTAATTAAAAGCTTTTCAAAAATTCTTTGAAAATTTCATATATGCATATAATGAAATAGGATTGTATCCATCTCCCATTTACCCGCTCCAACTCCTCCGGGATCTCCCTCCACATTCCCCCCTCTCAACTTTATATCCTTTTATGATCCTTCAAAAAAAAAAATAGTTCATTAAGTCCAGTTTGTCAGTGTTTTGAGTTACTTGACTTAGTGTTGGTAGAAGAAAGAGTGACCCTGCGTTATAGCTTTTGCTAGCAGCAGGGGGATGAGCTTCTGATGAACTGAATGCCTACCAGCTTGCAGAAGCCTCTTTATTGTTACACAAAAGGTACTTTTAAGCACATCAGTTTCCTCCTATCTGATCTAGGAGTTGTCTAAGCAGTTCTCAGACTTCTTGGTTTGCCAGGTATGTCTGGGGACTAAGTTAAGCAAAGGCTGTGGATGAATCATTTAGGGGAAAGCAGCTCCATAAACCACAGATAGCAACCACTGACTATGTACAAAAGGTTACTCAAAAGCCAAGGTGCCATCATTCCAGAATTCATGGCATATGCATGGGTCTGTGGAATCTCTCTCTACTCCAGTTAGTGAGGCCCAGGTGTGCATGTGTGCAGGACCATCCACAGGAGAAGGGACCTACCAGTGGCCAGACTCTCAATACAAAGAATGGTTCTCTCTCCCCAGCAGCTATCAACTGCCAACAGCTCCATCAGTTAGGGGTGTGACCTCACCCATCTGTGCTAGAATTCTGGCTCAATTCATTTTGTGCAGATCTTGTGCAGTCAGCCAGTTATGGTTCATGAGATTTTTTTTTTTTGATTCATGGGTAATTAGAGATTATGAATATGGTGGGTTAGAATTTGAGTTGATTCAATAACAAACATTTGTCTTTTTTGGTTTTTATTTGGTTTTTAAACAATAGCCTGTAAGCAGGACTTTTCTAGTTGCTGAGAAGTCATGGCTTTCAGAAAAGCTATATATACATCTGAACAATATAAAATGAGTTCTTTATTATTGTTAAAATTTGTATCATAAGGAAAATGTTATTATCAAGTGTGATAGATATTACTGGCAATACTTTCAGAAAGAAGATTATCAAAGACATCAAATACTGCAGGAGAATTTAACAGGAGGTTCTGAATTTGGAATGAATTAAATCAGGCTTTGTCTAAATTCTTGGTAATCTCCCATTGCCTGGTCCCCATGTGGGCCTTCTGATTTGAACTGATAAAATTAACTCTCTTTGGTTCTTGAGCCTGCTTGGATTTGGGGAAGGAACACACAACTCTCTCCATCATGTCAAATCCCCCTGCTTTGGAAACACACAGGAAATATATGAGTAAAATGAAATTTAACTGTTTAAACCAAGACTATTTTATTAAAGCCTTCTAACGTCAAGAATATGTTTTTTTTCTCAAAGGAGCCATTTCTTTTCTTTTTTTTTTTTATTAAAAGAATAGCCATGATACAAATTCACAACTGCCACTGCCAAAATATTTTTAGCATTTTGCAAAGGATTTCCATAATGCCTCAAAGCACCACATTGTTCTGACTAATCAGTGATTTTAGACTATTTTTAAGAACTCATTGTTGCTGAGGCAAGTGTAGCATGTGGGCCCCTCTACTGTTACCTTGGAAACATTGATTGCTAGAGGGTCAGTGCCTGTGAAGTTGGTACCTCCACCTGGGGACAAGTCCCCACATCTTCTGTGAGTCCTCATATATGATCCAAGTGTGTTTAAGTGGATCATGGTGTTGTGCTTAAAAGATGGGCTGCTTCCTTCTATGTTTTAGGCTAGAAGGCATTGAGATCTTTCCTCTATATATGTGAAGTCTGGAGGCTGAAGGACACATTCAAGGTCACAAGGCCTATGGGAGAAACAGACACAGTTCCATTACTCTGCCCATCTGGGAGCTTTTCTCTGCACACTAGGGGCTCCTCAGTTTTTCATTTACTCTGTGTATAGTAGTATTTTGACTAATGGCACTGTCTCTTCTCAGGACCAGAGATGGCAAAACCAAAATTATGTGGCTCACAGGGGATTTCAAGCTGGCCTTTCTGATTTACTGGTTATGTGACCATCCTAAACTTCCTTAAAGCTCTGGCATGTTTCTTCATCTTTAAAATACAGGATGATGAAAGGATCATTCATTCATCCAACAGTTATTTATCAAAAGCTTGCTACACATCAGGTGTTTTCTGGGTTCTCTGAATACAGGTGCTCAAGTCCTTATGCACACAGAGGTCATAGTTTAGGGATGGAGATGGCTAAACCACATGCATGCATGCGTGTACTATGGTGTCTGTATGTGGGTATACATGTATGTTTGTGCGTATGTGTATATGTATGTGGTCAACAGAAAGAAATAGGGTGTGACTGGGTCAGTGAGTGACACACTCATGAATGGAGTTGCTGTCCTTATAAAAGAGGTTGCTGCCTTCCTTTCTGCCATGTAAGGACAATAGAAAACATTGTGAGGAAGAGGACCTGACTAGATACCGAATCTGCTGGTACTTTGATTTTGGACTACTTAGCCTCCAGTTCTACCAACATGATGCTGTTGGCATTTCATAGTTCCCCAGTGTCAAGCACCAGCTCACAGGGATCTTGTCCCAAAGATGATGGGAGCCTTTGATGGCCAGCTGCAGTGGCCCATGTGATGCCCCTCTTGGAAACATCAGTCTGGAACTGGGGGAAGAATGAGCACCAGAAGACACACTGAAAAGATGGCTAGGAGGCTATTGGCCATCCAGGCAGCATATAGGCACAGCTGGACCACTGCCTATAGAAGTGACAAGAGGCTTTGACTGGGGATGTAGTTGAGGGTAGAGCTGATGATACTTGCTGGTCAGTCGGATAGGAAGTATGATAATAGTGAGAAGTTGTGGATACCTTCAAATTTTTTAAAATAAGAGCTCATTGAGATATCCATATACTATTAAAATATATAATTCAATGGATTTTTTTTAGTATATTCAGGATTGGGTAACTATCATTACAATAAATTTTAGGACATTTCATCACCTCAAAATATGCATTCATCACCTGATCCTACTACTTCCCCAAACTCCAGCTTTAGGTAACTTTCTGCCTCATAGATTTGCCTACTTTAGACATTTCATATACATTCAGTTATATGATAGGTAATGTTTATAAGCAGGTTTTCCCCATTGAATACAATGCTTCTATGGCTCATCCATGACTTGATGTGGATGGGTACTGCTTTCTTCATAATTCCTGAGTCATTTTCACCTGAGGACACACACCATGCTTTGGTCATCCACTCATGTCCTTATGGCTGGAGGCTACTGTAGAAAATGCTGCTGTATTCTTCCCAAGTCTGGCCACACCATCTAGTCTTCCATTTTGGTCCTTTCCTCTTTTCTACTATATTCCATGTCCCTCTCCATCTCTCTTGCTTCTTATCTGCTAGGGAGAAGTTCTCTGTCTGAACCCTGCCCCTTTACACTATTAAGAAGGCAGCAAATCATCACTGCTTCTGTCTGTGTTCAGCTTCTCTCCCTCCTCCTTTCTCCCTTTTTCCTCCTCTCCCTTTCTCTCGATCTCTAGTTCCCTGTCTTCCTCCTCTCCCCTCTCCTCTTTCTTTGTCTTTGGTACATATTGATCTGTTTGACTGCTTGTTTTTTAAATGAATCACCAGCTTGCTCACATCACATCATGGAGCTGTTTCTCTGAGGTCAGCCTTCAGTGTCATCTCCTCCTGGTCGTCTCTCTGCCCACAGTGCTTGTCTCTTTGGAAACATTCCTTGTGTGGTTTTCGGAGCCTTTCTGTGTCCATTCTCGAGTTCTCACAAGATCTCATCTCCCTCTTTCCTTTTTAGCCACTCTCCTGGGCCTTTGGTAGCAGTTTCTCATTCCGAGCTGTCACCACAGGGATGGCTTCCAGACCCTCCTGTCAGTCTGGCCTCTCACCTCAGCTCTGCCAGTATTATTGGACTTGGCATTGATGCATCTGCTCACTGCTGCTGATGCCGCTGTTCTCCCTGATTGCTCAGGCTGGATGCTAGACCTTGATGGTTCTGCCTTTCTATCATTTATCCCTGGATACTTATTTATGATGATTCCTTATCTGACTCTTCCTATTCCACCACAACAGCCCTGATTCAAGCTGCTGTCATCTGCTGTCTGAGTGATAGTGACAAGCCTCTGCCTCCCTACATTCCATCTTTTCTTTGTTCACTGCTGCTTGAGATACTTAGGAAGCTCAGACCAGGGATGACTGAAGGGGTGCTCTGGACTGAGAAGGGCAAAGCCAGCACCCAGGTGATGTTGTTTTTCATGACCTTGGGGAAATGCTTCGATCTTACTGTGTCTCTATCCAAAGTAGGGTGGAAGGATGGTAGTCAATGGGCACAGTTGAATGACTGCTTTGACAGTACAGTGGATACCTGTGGCATGCTCACACAGGTACTTGTCTGGTACACAGTCAGCACTCAAAAAGGTACCAGCTGCCACATCTGTTGCCAAAGCGAGAGCAAAAGCCTGTAGTTCTGCACCGAGCCTGCCACTGCTTCCTTCAGTCAGAACTTGGACTTCAGGTTTCTGTGGTTCCTGTACTGGACCATTGGCAACACTTAGGACCTTCTCTCTCCTCTCCTAAGGCAGGAGAGCCAAGCTGCATACTTCCCTGGCCTCATAGAGGGTCTGTTGGCCCTCATTGTTAGAATTCTGCCCTCACTCCAGCTGCATGACCACACATGCACAGTTCAGGAGTTAAGCAAAGGGTCTTGTGTCTTACGTCATCAGTGCTTGCTGGTGATCACATATGCGCAATGTGGTTGCACAATCTGAGCATGCGTGGCGTTGCTCTGTAAGCCCATCTGTGCCTTAAAGAGCTGAGACTCAGACCCCACCCTCTCTTTTTCTCTCTCTGTTCTGTTCTGCTCTCTCATTTTCCCTCTCTCTGCACATGCTTCCTCCCCAGGCAGGCCTGGTTCTCTTGTCTCCCTCCTCCCAATAAAGCTCTGAAACTAATACTGGGCTCTGTCATGACTGTGACCTTTCCATGTGGTAACCAGTGCTGTAACCAGTGTCACTTATCATTCATTGCATTGGTGCCATGACTCGGAGGAGGAAGAGGGGCCGGGTACAAGAGAACATATGCATACACAAACATATGTGTACACATAGTCATGTTTATATTCTTATATACTCCATGTTTGGAGTGCAAATGGACATGCAACATATATACATACATATACATACAGCATACACCTGCACACAGATCTACACATACATTTATATGCATTCACATGCTCATGTACACACACACACACACACACACACACACACACACACACACACACACAGAAGCACACACACAAGCCCAGGATGAGTGGCCCACATGGGATACCTCTTTCTCTGGCCTTGGACATTGATACAAGAGAAAGGTGAAGAATGAATTTCTTTCTCTATCCCTCCATCCTGAGCTTGGTTTAAGGGTTCCTTTATGGCTCTTGAATATCATCCAGCCCAGAGGTATCCACCAGAGAAGGCTACTCAGACACAGGTTCAAGCCAGTAGAAACTCTTTATTAGCTGGCTAATGATAACATTGGGTATTCAGGACCCAAGTGCAGTCCCAAGCCTTTCTCAGGGTGGGCTTTTAGACACAAAATAAACAAAACAACATCAACAACAACCAAAACACATCCTAGATTGACACACCCCAGTTAGCAAGAACAGTTAGTCAGAAGCCAAAAAGCAAGGTTAGTACATTTAGGGACTTTCCCGGAACTCTGGACTTTGATGGATTAAGTCTTTGCTCTCCTTTGGTGCTTGTTGCTGATCATGTCCTAGGTTCCAAGGCCTGAATGGCACTTTTACCATATTATCACTCATGCTAAGGTCTGGGGACCTGTTATACTTTTTTTATAAATTTTCCTTCAATAATCTGAATTATATACAAAAAATTTAAATGAATAGCATTAATATTTTATATTAAAAGAATACTTGCTGATCACTTTCCTGTTTAGTAGATACACCATGTCAGAATAATCTGGAAGGCTTCTTTTTGTTTTTTTATCATTATATTTCAGTTTTAAGAGTGGTGTGTGTGTGTGTGTGTGTGTGTGTGTGTGTGTGTGTGTGTGTGTATGTGCATTTGTCATGGGACATGTGTGGACATGAGAGGACATCTCAGGTGTCACTACTTAACTTCCACCTTGTTTGAGGTAGAGTGTCTTGTGTTAACCACTGTGTACACATGGCTTGTTGGCTCTTGAGCTTCTGGGAATTCTCCCGTTTCCACATTCCATCTTCCAGCAGGAGCATAAGATCACAGATATATGCCACCTCATCTGAGTACTGGAGAATCTGAACTCTTCACACTTGATCACCTAGTGGTTTACCCCGAGTTGTCTCTTCATACTTGAATGGTTCCTTAGACTTAAGTCTCTGGGCCCACCTGTGGTTTCTGCTTCAGCAAATGAAGGATGTTACTGCTCATTTGCTAGATGTTCCCAGATGATGCTAATGCTGATCGCACTGAGAGGACCACTGTTCTAAATTGCCTGCAAGGAACTGGAGCTCAGATGATAATAGATAAGCATATTGCTCTGTGGACTTGAAATCCACAAATCCTTCATTCATTCACAAAACGCAGAGCCACTTGTGATACACTGGTGCTTAGGCATTGTGTAAGCTTCTGTGGATTTAAAGGTACATTTGATAGACATTGGACCTGCTGGTTGGAGTTGATCTCATTCAGTGTCTTGAGAGCTAGGCGTCTTTATCCTCGTATTGGCCATTATGGGAATGAACGTTCTGAAGACTTGGATGAGCCCACTCAACTTACCACCATGAGCCAATGGTTTCCCAAACCACATCCTTTCTGCTCTCTCTACTTCCTGTGTATTTGGGTATTGGATATATTTGCTTTCTTTCAAACCTTGAGACTAAGATTTTTTTCACTTCTGTCGAATGTCAAGGTTTCTTTCATGCTTTTATTCACATCACACATTTCCATTTTAATTATATGCTACTGATTTGCCTTTTGTGAGCCAAATGTATCTTTCTTTACCTTTGATTTTTAACTTAGGTTTACATTTATCCAGACATGTTTGGTTTTCTCATGCCAGCCCATCTTTCTCTCTCTTTCTGAATAATTTCTGACTTCCCACAATGAGATTGCATGTACCAAGATGGAATAGCTTGATGGTGCACAGATTCCTGCTATTTATTTGTCTGGCATGCGGATATTAGGCACTGCATCTGATCTTGGCAGCTGTGGCTGAGGTACTGGCACCAGCTGCTCAGATCCCAGAGGGTAAGATCTGAAGCTGGTGGGCTCTCTTGATGGCATGAGGCTTTCCAACAGCTTCACTCCATTGCACAGGCTGGATTATAAAAAGACCAGCTATGCTAAAAATAGCTCTCACTTTAATTTCCACTTTGGAAGCTTCCAGAACAGTGCTCCAAAGAAACAATTAGATTCTCCCTCACAGAGCTGAAACAGCAAGGGAAATGCTTTTCATCTCAATAGAAGAATCACGCGATAACCTTTTTCAGTACAGACAACTGTGCTGGGAAGGGTGGTCAATGTTTTCTTTTACAGATATAACTGATAAATTGATTTTGAAATAGTCTGACTAATTTAGGGAACTTTCCTTACATGCATGTGATTCATCCTTGACCTCTAAAAGGTTTCCTTTGTTTGGAGGGGTCAGGTGGTACAGTCATAATGACGGGTGTGTAGGCAAGGTAGATTTTGTTATGTTGTCAGAAGTCAAAAGATACTACTTAGCTGTAGTTTTGTCTCAGTCATTCTGACACCAAATGGAAAAAGCCATTCTTCTTCCATATGCCATTAAATTTTAAGATGTATACTGAAATACAAAATAGTATAAAATCAAGTTTTCCAAATATATATTAGATAGCATGTAGTTTGTTAACACCTGGTGTGGTGATTTGAAAGAAAATGATCCCCCAAAAGGAGTGACACTATTAGGAAATGTGGTCTTGTTGAAAGAAGTGTGTCACTGTGGGGGTGGGCTTTGAGGTCTCTTTTGCTCAAGCTTCACTCAGTGTAACACAGAGACTACTTCCTGTTGGCTGCAAGATATAGGACTCTCAGCTGCTTCTCCAGCACCATGTCTGCCTGCATACTGCCATGTCCCACCATTGATAATAATGGACTGAACCTCTAAACTGTAAGTGAGCCACTCTAATTAAATGTTTTAATTTATAAGGGTTGCCATGGTCATAGTGTCTCTTTACAGCAAGAGAAACCCTAACGAAGATACCTGGTGAATGGGTTTATAGTCTGATGCTTTTCTTAAATGCACATGGTTATCTTCTGCCTGGTATTTCTGTCATAAGCAGGCTCTCCACCAGGGCGCACTTCCTGTCATATGCACATTGGTTCACCTAACATTGCTTATGCTTAGCCCTCTATAAAAGTACTGTGTGTTCCCTGCATCTCTGAAGGCATCCTTGTGAATCCCCAAGTCACATTGTTTTATCTTTGTTATACTAGAATGTTTTCTAAAGAGAAAAAAAATAGGCTGGGTGTGGTGGCACATGCCTTTAATCCTAGCACTCAGGAGGCAGATCTTTGTGATTTGTGAGTTCGAGGTCAGCCTGGTCTATAGAGTAAGTTCTAGGACAGCCAGGGAGCCAGGGCTGTTACACAGAGAAACTCTATCTTCAAAAACAAAAACAAAAACAAACAAAAAAAAAAAAAAAAGAAAAGAAAAGGAAAGAAAAAAGAGCAGCCTATGATTCTCAGGCAGTCTTTCCAAGCTGCCCATTTTCAACCAATTACTTCATTCTGAATATCCCAATGGTAAATTCCTCAATAACTTAGAGTTTTTGGAGTCAAATTGTGTATTTTAAAATAGTCTCTGATTTGGAGCTATTATAAGGTACTCCTAGAATTCTGATTATTCAAAATACTGTGACCATACTATCTCTAGTTTATAAAGGAGTAGTTCTGTGTAATGGAAAGAGGAGGAATTGGGATAAAAAATAATGATTTTCAGACTGAAAGGATAACATCCCTCTGACTTTGGATTTCCAGCCCTGGCATTAGAGTCATTTTGGACCAGATAGTTCTTTGGGGTGGAGACTGTTGTATTTTTAGAATGTTTGGCAGTACTCTGTACCCACTAGATGTCAGTGGCATCCCTAGGGATCAGACATTGAACAGTGTCACCAGACATTCCAGTGGACCCTGGGGGAGAATCAGCCCAGCTGAGAACCACCGACTTGAGGAATCTAACCTGATCAGGAACTTCTGAGGCAGAAAAAGGGATGAGTTCTGTTTCTGCCATGTTAATTTGCCATGTTGCAGGGAGCAGTTGGATGAGGAGTTGGAGAAGCAGGGCTGACATTCGGAAGTGGGCCAGATGAATTTTCAGACTGACTGAATGGGGAGGGGCTTCTGATTGGTCATTGCAATTTCCCAAGTTGGGGGTGCTGGCCACTGTAGCAAAAAACAAGGTGATTTTTGATAGTGCATGTCTTAGCCCCTGTTCAATTGCTGTGAAGAGACACCATGACCAAAGCAACTCTCATTAAAAAAAAAGCATTTAATTGGGGGCTTGCTTACAGTTTCAGAGGCTTAGTCCATTATCATCATGGCAGGGAGCAGACAGACATAGTGCTGTAGCAGAGAGCTTTACATCTTGATCTACACAGGCAACAGGTAGAGAAAGTGATACTGGGACTGGTGTGAGCCCACCCCCAGTGACACACTACCTCTTCTGGCCACACCTCCTCCTCTAAGGCCACATCTCCTCCAACAAGGTTACCTCCTCCACAAGGCCACACCTCCTCCAACAAGGCCACACCTCTTTCAACAAGGCCACACCTCCTCCACAAGGCCACACCTCCTTCAACAAGGCCACACCTCCTTCAACAAGGCCACACCTCCTTCAACAAGGCCACACCTCCTTCAACAAGGCCACACCTCCTACTCCTCCCCTAACAGTCCAACTGGGAACTAATTATGCAAATATATGAGCTTATAGGGGACATTCTCATTCAAACTACTACTATAGTGTATTTTGTGAAATAACCATTTTTCTTTTTTCTTTTTTTAAAGACAAAAATCAAAACCAAGTAAATAAAAGTCCCCATCTTTGTGTTTATTTTAATGCCCGTTAGGAGAAAGAGTGGAAAGCACACTTCACTCATTTGGTTTCTGGATATTATTGCTTTGGGATAGGAAAAAAAAATCTTAGTTAAAAGATGCAGTCAGTTTAGGGAAAAACCCTAAATAAATGGGACTCATTCCTTGAACAATTATTTGTGTTGGAAAATGTTATAAGTTACAAGGGTCAAGAGATTATTAAGACAAAGTCCTGATTCTCAAGAAGTTGAGAATGCATGTGTAAGGCAAATCGATTCATGTTCATCAGATAGATGTACTTGGAAGTGAATGAATGAGAGAATCATATCAAGTGATGGTAAGTGTAAAGAGACAGAGCGTAGACTCTGGAAATAAAGCCTGCTCTTAGGATCTTCTAGATGAGGGAGAAATAAATATATTCATATAGTGACAAGTAGGGATATACATCAAGTTCAAGGTAAAGGGCCAGAGCCACAGGTTCAAGTCGCTGATTTCTGAGTTTAGACCTAATGGGCACAGTAGTCCCAAAAGAAAACAGAGGCCAAGTGCATAGCCATGTGGAGTGACCTGGGCAGAGGTCTCAGGTTTTTTGTGCCAAAGAGGACTATTAGAAATTTTGTGGGACAACACAATGGATCAGTGGGTGAAGGCACTTGCTGCCAAGCCTGATGACCTGGGTTCCATCCTCAGGATCCACATGTTGTAAAGGAGAGAACTGACTCCTACAAATTATCTTCTGACCCCCCCCCCCAATTCACTATGGCGTATATATACACAGACAAACAGACAGACAGACACACAAATTTTAAAAAATTAAAAAAGAAAGGAGTTATTCCTTTGTGTTTGTTCCCTTAGGAGAATGAAATTTTAAATAGTGATTTTCTGAGATCTGTTTAACATCTCAAAGTGATCTAGCAACCTCACACACATTTCAATTTAAAATTCATTAGCCAAAAAAAAAAAAATAATCAGTTACCCAATTTAACACTGTGATTGGAATCATGTCTGAGACGTTCTCTCAGACACCATCCACGTCTCTTCAGTTGTGATATATGTAATCTTGGCATTCTCACATGCCAGATTAGCCTAACCAAAACCAAAGTGGTAATCCTGTAGATTGGACAGAACCAACACTGTCCTTTCTGTAATTGGTTTGTTTAGTGCGTTTCTCATGGCTGTGACCTAGTACCCGACTAGAAGCAGCTGAAGGGAGGAAGGCTGAACTGAACTCTGGCTCGCAGTTTGAGGGATACAGTTTGTAATGGAGGGGAAGGCATGGCAACAAGCGTCTCTCCAGTGGTAGGCACTTATAGCTGGGTCTTTTCACCTCCTTCCATCTTGGTGGAAGAAGACACAGAAAGCAGACAGGAAGTGAGACTGGATGAAAAAGACCTCAAGGTCTTATTCTGGTGGTTAACCCCCTACAGCAAGCAGAACTATTATCAGGAGACCAAATGTTCAGACAGATGAGCTGATGGGGCATTTTATGTTCAAATCACAACACGCTTCTACCTCTTTCTGGCGTTAGAACTCCTGCAAGCAAAGGAAACACTTTATTGTTCTAAGCTGTTTTCAGTTTTTGGCCCACATAAACTGGAGCTTGCAAAACCTGGGCACCCACACAGGTCATGCCTTCCTTTTAGTCCTTCGCAACAACATGTGATTCTAAGTTCATAGTCTTCTAGTGCCTTGGTTTCACAACTCATAGCCACTGCCTTTAAGAAACACCATAACTTCAATACTCTCTGATAGTATTTGCAAGTCTGACTAAGGTTGATGCTAATTTGCTTCTTCTATGTTTGAATTAATTGTGTGTGTGTGTGTGTGTGTGTGTGTGTGTGTGTGATATACCCATGTGTACATGTTTGTATGGGTATGTGCATGTATGTGGAAGTCAATGTTGACTGTCTTCTTCAATCATTTCTTCTACCCTAAGTTTTGAGACATCTTTCACTGAATCTGGAGCTTACTACTTCATCTAGAGTGCCTGGCCAGAGAGCTCCAGGGATCCTTCTATCTCTGCCTCCCATCCTTGGGATTCCTGGACACACACTATCAGGCCTGGATTTATGTAGATCCTGGAGTCTGAATTGAGGTTTTCATGCTTTTGAGAAAGACACCTTTCTGACTGACCCATCTCCTCAGCCTCTTCCACAATTCTTGAGGCAACTTCATTGTCTTTCTATTTGATCCTCTACTCTGTTATATAGTTTATTTCTAAATCTTTTCTATCTTTATTTTCTGATTCTACTGATGGACTTTTGTCTTGACTAGCTACTTCCTCAGCTTCCTCCAAAGTTTGTTTCTAACTTTCTTCAGTAATGTCTTTATAAGATGGCAATTGTAAGTTCATGCCACCCTTCTCTGAGTAGGGCAGGGCTAGGCCTGTTTTCTTTTCTGTTTTGAATCCTGTATTCTTCTCATATCTTTGTCTAGTCCCAGGCTAGTGTGAAGCAGATGCTAAAGACCAAGTTGTTTGGTGAGTTTAAGAACAGAATGAGGCCAAGTGTTTGCTACATGGTGGCCAGTGGGCAGAGTGGACAAAGAGGAGGAAGGCAAGGGCCAGATCATCTGACCTTTTAGCCACTGACTAGTTTTCTTCTCAACCCTTTGGGAAGCCACTGGAGGTATTTACGAATAGGTGTAGTAGTAACTAAATTACACCTTCAAATATTTCTCTGGTTAGTTCTATGTGGAGAATGGATTGAAAGAAAGCCAATGTAAAGTGATGGTCTGGGAAACTGTTGCTAGAGTCCTTAGAGACAGTGATGCCTGGGCCTAGATGACATAAAAGGTGTCATGGGGCTGTGACAGTAATCTGGAAGGCTGGCCATAGTGCTTGGGACCCAGTTGTCAGAAGGAGCCCTGCCACTGGCTAAGGACAGAAGATTTCACACTCACCAATCCTTGTCTGTCATGGCCTTTGGTTTGTGTGAATCTTTCATTGGAAACCAGAGTGAAGCTTGTCATTGCCCTGCATTTTAAGGGAAATGTCAGCATTGCTCACACCTGTTCTGCATAGCTCTGTGCCTTTACGTATGTTTTCCACCATTCTTTGTTGACGGCCCACTTCAGGGAGGCTGAGGAAATGGCTAGTTAAGTAGGATCAGGAAATAAAGACAGTGACAATTTAGAAATAAACTATATAACAGAGTAGAGGATCAAATAGAAAGGCCAACAATAATTCCTGGCTCCCCATGACTAGCCTGGTGTGGACAGGCATCAAAACTGCTCTGTACACACACAGATGGCTATCGTCTATTGTCACTAGGATGCTAGCGGTTGCTAGGATGCTGGTAGTTACCAGGTATTTGCAGTATTGCCAGGGATGCTCTGTGTCTCATAACCTCACAATTCCAGCCTGCCTCTCTGTACCCCACCAACACTGCATGCCTCCATTATTGTTTTTCATTTGTAGAAATGCTAAGGATATGCCAGTAGACTGATAGATTACAAGTCTATTCATTTAACCACACTCTTTTCAATCATATTTTTCTGTTTCTTACACTTTCAAAATTCTCAAACACTTTAAAGCACAAGGGAAATAAAATAATGAGGCAGACGAAATAACCCCACTATAATAAACCCCAGACGAAAGTTCCCTCACTAGAGACCTACAACTGACCTTGGCATATGAAAACTCTTCTGTCAGACCTTCTGAAGGGACATAGAACTTCTTTCTGCATTGTCACCCACTCAGTGCCTGTGGCACCCCCAAGTCGCTATGGAAGCCCAAACACCTAACATTAAAATATGAATTAATTTCTTTGATTGATTTCTTATAAAACCAGTGTACAGTACTTATAGCTTCATATCATTAGGTATATAAAATAAGTGCATAGGGATATTTATATTTTCACACAACCACAGTTCTTAAAAGATAAAATTTTGGTATTAGTACATGTGGCTTAAAATGGGATCATTGGGAGTGTGGTGAATATGATCAACCTAGAAGCAGATATGAAAATGTAGTGAAATCCATTATGTATAATTAATTTATATAATAAGTTTTTAAAATGTTTAATTAAGTTTATAAGTAAAGCTAAATAGTAATCAGAGAGGACATTAAGATCAATCTTTTTTAAAAAATACCCTTTTGTAAAGGACAAATATTGAAATATTTACAGGAGAAATGAAATTTGTTCTAAGATATCCTTGTGGGGAGCTCTGAGGAGACCAGATAATATTACATAAAAATATTAATAGCTTGAAACTAGGTGACAAGTGTGGAGGGTTAGATTTTAGTCTCCCCATGCTTAAGTATGTTTGAAATTTCAAATTTGTCCAAAGCAATGGTCATTACAATTTTCTTCTATCATCTCTCTTCCCTCTTCTTTAAATGAGGCTGCTACTGTGTAGCCCAGGCTGGCCTGAACTTTGAGATCCTCCTGCCTCACCTTTCCAAGTCTGAGATTACAGGCAGGACCCTGTTCTGGCTTCTGTCTAGGCTGCTTGGTGACTTAGGCACAGCTGTGTTTAAGGGCTTGGGCCTCAGGAGTCTGAATCTCTAGAGACTGTGCAAATGGTTTAATCTTTCTAATCCTCAATTTCCTTATTTGAAAAAGGGAAGGGATGGAACAGGAGAGCAGAGGGTATGTATGATAGACTAGCGTTGACCTCAGGGTTGCAATGGAGAGAAATTATCTCAGATAAAAAAAGAAACAAAAGGGTTGGGGATTTAGCTCAGTGGTAGAGCACTTGCCTAGCAAGCACAAGGCCCTGGGTTCGATCCTCAGCTCAAAAAAATAAAGAAACAAAAGAAAAGAAACAAAAACAACAACAAAACCCCAACAACCAAAGTACAAAGTACACGCTGTATGTGAACTTTTTTTTTTTTTTTTTTAGCCAAATGTTGTTTGTTCGAAGCCTTTTCTTTGCAAGCATACTGACTCCCACTTCGAATCTAGAGCTTTCATTTGAAGCTACATTCTTGCTGTGATGTCATACTGAAAGATTCTCTTTGGAATTCTGAAGTAGCATCTTGTCTTGGTGTCAGGCTTATAGCTCAGAGGCTGGTGTCACTCCCATCCCTGTCAGTAACTGGAACCCTCTTGGCTTGTTTGGGCATGAGTGAGGAAGAGTCCTGGTTGGAGATGCTGAAATGATGGTCTCCATTCATTGTAATTCACACTTATGGGGCAGGTAATTGGAGCTTAGACAGATCATCTCTCACTCACTTCATTGCCTGAGTTCTTCATGTCTTAGCTGTGTGTGCTGACAATGGCCTTTCAAAACTAATAATCCAGAAAGGCAAGTTTTCATGTAGTCCAAGACACCATGGAACCATACAAAATACTACTGTATAATTATAATGGTGTCGAAGATATGTCTGTTTAAATTTATAATTGGAATTTTCTCTAGACTAGCAGTGATTTCATCACTCAGATATCACCAACGAAGAGCACCATTGTTTTGCCTTGTATTTTATACCTTGTATTTTCCCTGAAGCATTGCCCACTCTAAGATGAGCATTTTAGTGCACTGATTTCTTTAAACTTGCCTCTCTGGAGTGAATTCAAAGTGAATTAAAAATCTGGGATTTATTTAAAGCCTTCAGGCTGCCCAAGGTGTTCTAGGAGATTTACAACCTGATTTTCCAAACACTTGCCTGGGATTATGTCACTATCCCACAAGATTACCTGGGGACTAGCTTCATAGGGAAGGGAGAGCTGGATTTATGACTTAAATCAGTATTAAGAACAATATATTAATGTGATTATTGTTTTACGTGCTGCAATCTCTTAGTCTTTAAAATAAGAGCCCTGGGTACAGAATTAACACAGGCAGCTGCTTTTAGTTCTAAATATTCCCCATTAAAACTATTTAATACCGGTGTTGGGGATTTAGTTCAGTGGTAGAACACTTGCCTAGCAAGCGCAAGGCCCTGGGTTCGGTCCTCAGCTCTGGCAAAAAACAAAACAAAACAAAAACAAACAAACAAACAAACAAACAAAAACAAAAAAACAACCCAAACCCAAAACCCAAAACTCCCCCAAAAAAACTATTTAATACCTCCTGCATAGTGTGGTATGGGGGTGACCAAGGGACAGTAGCCCTCATCTCTGTCCCAGGGTACTTCATGTCCGAGGGACACTGTCCAAGGGACAGTGGCATTCAATCTTAGCTTTTACAGCTTCTGATAATATAAAACTCAGAGTCAGTAAGGGAGAAAGAAATTTGCAAAGTGAGTACATTTTGAACCATAGCTCTAAGGTTCTGGTGGTTCTGGTTGTAGAACTACACAAGATCAAGGAGTGTCTGAGACACTCTTGTGCAAGGCTGCTACCTCCAAGGGTGGACTCTGGTTGAGTCCCTCAATTTGGGGGTGGCTCTGGTGGTTTTAGAATACCAGGTCGTGGACAACAGGCATCTTCTTCTTCTGCAGGTTATACTGGAGAGCTTTGCCAGTCCAAGATTGATTACTGTGTCCTCGATCCTTGCAGAAATGGAGCCACATGTGTGTCCAGCCTCAGTGGGTTCACCTGCCAGTGTCTGGAAGGTAAGATTTGTAACTCTTGGGAAGCTTTTAATTTTCCATTTTAAATCATAAACCCTTTTGATTAGTTTGGTACTTTTAGTTTCTAAACATTCCGTACAAGAGAAACACACACATGCACAAGCACACACACAAAATTTATAGAACAGAACCAGAATATGATCCCCTCAGTTTTGTTCTTTTATTTATTGAGAAATGGTCTTATGTAGCCCAGGCTAGTGTCGAACTTGCTATGTAGCTGAAGACGACTTTAAATTCTGGATCTTTCTGCCTCTACCTCTTGAGTACTGACATTATAGGTATGCATCGCCATGTCCAACATGGGTTCTCTTTACTGCTGTGTTTGAATAATAGATACAATCTAGGAATTTTGGTGATTTTCTCTCTCTCTCTCTCTCTCTCACACACACACACACACACACACACACACACACACACACACACACACACGCTACATATATATGTCAAAATTCAGGAAAATTTGACACATATTTTGACATGTATATGAACTTATATGTGTCAATATATATGTAAAAACCACCAAAATTTGACATATATATTGACATACATATATGAACTAGCATAATAATAAAATAGAGCCTAATAGTGAAACTCCACTCAAGATTTCTATTTTGCTTGACTTGTTTTAGTTCCCATACAAACTCACATAAAAAACATCCAACATAGTTTGCCTTCTTTGTGCTTCATGGCAACCTTATGATGTTTTAGAAAAACTAAGCCACCTGGAGAGTCCTATCTTTAGGGCTGTTTTTATCTTAAAAGATGGGTTTACTGCTTTAATGTTGTAAGAACAATGCTGTAGTAGAGTTTTTCTGTGCTTAAAACTGTCAAGTAGGCTCCTGATTCACAGATGCAACACGGGCAACTACATAGCTTCTCATCTTCTGCAGAGGTTAAACACAGACCCTGCACAGAAGACATCTCCTTACTTCAAATCACCGGAAGCTGCCCCTGGCCAAGTGCCTGGCCCTCTTCTAATACCTGGGTTCCTGTGAGCTGCACCTGGGTTTAATTCCTACTCACCAGGAAGGAGCATGGGCAGGATGGATGAGTTACCCCCAGCCCCCAACTCTGTGTGTTGGTAAAGCATATGGTTCCCATAGTGAAGGGTATCATACATATGCTTTATGAGCCTGCTCTTCACAGAACCTCCCACTCATTTTATCTTTCTTTGGCAGTTCAGACAAACAGGAAAACTTGGAGGCATACCAGGGTTGATGGCTGCGCAAGCAGCACCATTGTGACTTGCCTACAAACACTCTGTGGTTTTTCAAAGCTTTGTCACGCTCCAGATTAGTCAGTTGCCACCTACCTCCTTTTAGATTTACTCCTTCAGTCAGGGTCAGGGTTCAAGGACATTATGGATCCACATGGGATTTTTGCAAAAAGAGTTTAGTCAACTCCCAAATGCTTTATCATTTTTTTGATATTTAGTAGGAAGGTACAACAAATGCCAAGCCTTAAAGAGGAGAGATTGCACAGCTTGAGCTAGAACCGAGGAACTCAGCTTTCACTCATATATCATTTTCCTTCTTGGCAGAGGCTTTTCTGAGTTCTTGCTATTCATCAGGTGCTGTGCAAGGTACTGGATCTTGATGGCTGGAGCAGCCAAAAGGGTCCCTCCTGGGTACAGTGTTGTTTGTTGAAGGCCTGAAGAGGTGATGCTAAGATGAGGGCTTGAAGGTAGTTTGTTGAAAGGGGGTAGGATAAGGCTTCCCAGGCTGCAAGTGATGCACTACTACTTCATCCTGGAGTAGAGGGAGACAGAGGCTTAGGGTTTGAGTCCAGCCCTTCCACTTACCTCTCTAGGCCCCTAGGACCAAGACCCTGGGACACAGCAAGTCCTGGGGAACTCCCACCAAACTCTGCCCCAGTTGCCAGCCGGCAGGGAACAATCCTGTGGGAAGCTCCCCCCCAGCACCCCCCATGGGACCCTGCAATCCACAAGTCCCACACCCCGCCTGGATACCCATCTGCCTGTGACCCCAGTAACTTCCTGAGGCATGGAAATCACTTACCTCTCTATTCCATGGGTAAGTAACTTTGCCTTCTGGGGCCTCAATATCACAAGATGATAAGGGTAAGTGTAGGGATTCAAGGGATCTCCTTCTGGATTTTATTTTCAATAAAATTTCAATAAAATCTAATACAGATAAAAGAGGTTGGATATGCTCTCAACAATTATTTGATATTTTTGTCATTGTTCTATCATTAATTGCCATTAAACCACTGGCAAATTTAAACTAAGTAATTTGATTGTTTTATTCTGGGACAGTATTGAACATAATGGAGAGAGAGAGAGAGAGAGAGAGAGAGAGAGAGAGAGAGAGAGAGAGAGAAGAAATAAGGAGAAAGGTCTGGACAGCTGCAGAAATCCAGGAAGTAGCTGACTTCCTGGAATTGAAGAACAGACTCTAGAAAGAAGTAAGAAACTGATACGTATGAGGGAAGTTCAAGGGAAAAAGACAAGGCCTCTTGGGAAGAACTGACATGGAGAGCAGGGGGCAGTGAGAGAGAAATCTGTGGTTTCCATCACTTTCAGGTTGCATTTCTTAATGGAGGAAACAGAAATGGAGATGTTGGTTTTATAGATGTTGTGTTCAAGGGGCCTTTGCTCACACTAGTGAGATACCACTGAGGAGGAAGTACCTAAGTTTAAATGAGCACCATTGACCTATAGTAGGTTAAGCCCTGTGTACCAGGTCTAGGATTCTTCTTCATCCCATGGCCCTTTGCATGCACCATGCTGTGGAAACTGTGGTACTCAGGCATTGAAAGGATGAGGGTGAGTTTCCCAGCAATCTTTTTATTCAGAGATCTCTCTCACTGAAGATTGACATGCCTTTGGGAAGGCCTGGAAGCTTTGTATCAGGAACACGTAAGTGGTGATGCACATTTGAAGAAGCATTCCACTTTCTATTGAGAATTTTTAGTGTCCCATACATTGTACTTTGCTTATATTTTCCATATCACTACTCTTCCCCATCTCTCTTCCCTACTCCCCACCTAATTCCAGAATAATTAGTTCCCTTCTGCTTTGATGCCATCTATCATCTATCTTATCTCTATCTCTCTATCTCTACCTATCTGTCTATCTATCTATCTATCTATCTATCATCTATCTATCTATCTATCATCTATCTATCCAATCATCTTTCTAATAATCTATCTTTCTATCTATCCATCCATCCATCCATCTATCCATCTAATCATCTATCTATCATCTATCTATCATCTATCTATCTATCTATCTACTTATCTATCTGCTATCCATCTATCCATCCACCCACCCACTCCATCTCTCTCACTCTGTCTCTCTCTCTCACTCATTTATCTATTATCTATCATCTATCTATATTCTGAGATTCTTTTTATGAGGGAAAACATGATATTTGTATTTCTGAATCTGGCTTATTTTGCTTAACATGGTAGTTTCTGGTTGCGTACACTTTCTTGAAAATGTCACAGTTTTATCCTCTTTATGTCTATGTTTCTTCTTCTTAGGGTGGTTGGATAGTAACTAAATACATAGAGCAGTTTGCCCATGGAAAAGAGCCTGTGCCTCCAGGATCCTTCTCACATCAGACACACACTAAAGCAGTTCTGAAAAGCATGAAATGTTTTGAAATTCCAAGCCAGCCCTTGACCTCCTTGCTTCTTTTCCACTTTGTCCTTTGTGTAGCGATGTTGATTTTGTCTCCTCCCTGTCATGCCTAATGAGTAGGAATTTTATTCATTCCCCTTGTTGCCCCCAATCCTCCAGTAACTCTAGTTGTGGATCGTGCTTCCTGTTAGAAAGAGGTAACTATTCAGTAAATGAATCACTCATAAAAGACAATACTTAGATGCTAATTACTTAGTCCACAGATTTGATCCTAAGTCAATTTCACAAAGCTCGTGCTATTAATATTTTTATTTAATGGACTGGAAAGAGGGCAAGTAGCTTGCTTTTCTGGTCACATAGCCAGAAACTGGAACCCAGGTGACTGGCCTCTAATGTTCTTTAACCACTTTAACCATCTCTGGACATATTCTTTAAAATAATCCTATGATGTTTATTTTATTTTATATATACGTTTTGAGACAGAATATGTATCCCAGGATGACCTCGAACTCTTTATATAGATGAGGATAGTTTTGGACGTTTGAACCCCCTGTTCCCCACCCTTCCCGAGTGAGAGGATTTCAGATATCCATCACCCTCTGGTTGATGCTGTACTGGGGATTGAAGCCAGGATTTCCTGCATACTAAGACAAGCTGCTGACTGAGCTACACCCGCAGCACCTGTGATACTTCTAAATTTGTTAGTTCTTTGAGGATTTGATACAATGTATTTTAATGACATTTACTCCCCATCTCTTCCCAGATCCATACCCACACCCACTTCCCCATCCACCCAGCTTTATGCTCAAAAAACAAAACAAAAACAAAAACAAAATGCAGCCAAAAAACCCCCAAACCGCCCAAACCAAAAATCAGGGTCAATGTGTGTCACTCAAATGTTCTTGGATGCCTGGCATTCCACTGGAGTTTGGTCGACTCAGGAGCTCCACTCTCAGAGGGAAAACTCTCCCTCTCCCAGCAGCTAATAATTACCAATAGCTCTCTGGCTTGGGGCAGGAGTTTGTGCACAACTCCCCTCTCCATGCTGGCATTTGGTCTGGCTTGGGTTTACACGCATCTTGCACATACTGTCACATCTGCTAGGAGTTCCTGTGTGTAGCTGCCCCGAGGATTGCTCTCCCTGACTGTCTTTGTCACCATAAATGTGAGTACAGTAAATGCAGTTTGCTGACTTCTTAAGCTTCTTTACGTCTCTACTATTTCAGTTCTTAAATCTGGAGGAAGGAGACCCTCTCTTGAAAACAATTGTGGAATCTGCTCATAGCAATCTTTTCAGGAGTCTTGGGTACCAGGGTTTTCCTGTGGACAGGGCTTTCATCAGTGCCTGCTAGTGCCCCTCACCCTGTCTTCCTTCATACCTTTCCATTTAAGGCTCCTTGTGTATCTGATCTGGAATGAGCATTCAGGGGGTGAAGTCTTTCCTGGGGACCAGCTCTTTGACATCAGCTTTCTCGAAATGCCTTTTCCATAGCTCAGAATCAGGCACTAGGGAGACAGCTGTGTTGCCACCACTAACTGTCTTTTGGAGTGTGTATGTTGATCTCTGACACTAAGATGTTTGTCTTCCATCACTGAATACATAGTTTTAAAAAATATTATTTTACATTATGTGTATGTGTATGTGAGAATGAGCAAGTGTGAGTGCAGATGCCCAAGGCGGTCAAAAGAGGGCAGCAGATCCCAAGGAACTGGAATTACAGGAACTTGTGAGCTGCCAGCTGTGGATGCTGAGAACCAAACTTGTATTCTCTGTAGGAGAAGTACAAGCTCTTAATCACTGAACTCTCTCTCCAGCCTCTGGATTCTGGTTTTAATTAGGATTTCTACTTACCTTTCTCTAGGTCCATATTTGAGAAGTATTTCTCATTCTGATTATAATAGGGACTGTAAAAAAATAAAAGCACAAACAAGCATTTATTTTTATTTACTTTATCGAGTGGTAACAATGGCAAAGACAAGGAAGAAAGCCTGGCATTTTAGCCTGTGGCTATACCACTCTTCTTCAGTGTTACTTCATGTTTAGCTCAGAACTCTGAGATCCTTTAATTTGAAATTGGATGAATTTTAACCCTGAAGGTTTCTGATTATATATGTACCCTATCACTACATACCGACTTTTCAGTGTGTGGATATGTTTAAGCACACATGCAAATACAGTCTGGATGCTACCATCCATCTATCCATCCATCTGTCCATCCATCCACCATCTTAACCTCAGCATCTCAACTCTCCCTGGGAAAGCTGAAAGGCACCATAGAGATCAATAAAGAATAAAAATAATCAGTAGTGATTAAAGCCATAAGGTATGTCCATTGTGCTTGCAGGTGTGACCATTCACCTGGTATAGGACACACCCAGTAGAGTGGAGTCCCTTTGTAACATCTGTCTGTCACAGGAGGCTTATAGCAGCCAGAGACTAAAGTGCAAATATGGGCTTCTTGTGCTGTTTTCAGGAAGCATTCTTTGATCCAATGACCCTAAAACATCAGTGTTGCTAAATTGTAAGGTGTTTATGAGCATTAAACCCCTTCAGTATGTAGTCATGGATCATAGGCTCTATGTGGACCACACTTGCTGTGTCACCATGAAGGCAAGTGCTACAATTTGGTGGGGACTCCCATCTTCCATCTACTAACTGTCAGATGCAACTCTGCTTTTAAACTTACAGCACAGAAGCATCCCCACCTGGTGTGAAGATAAGGTGGTGTTCTGTGGCCCTGAAGGCAGGAAACTCAAACCTGGGCTTAATGGTGAGGCCATGGAGTCAAGTGGTTTTAAGTATGGATTTTAGGGTCACACTGCTTAGATCTGTGTTTAAACCCTAAAGTATTTGCTTCTCCTAGGCTCATTTTCCTCATTTCCAAAATAACGATGCTACCAGCACACGAGTTACAAAGAATACAAGGCTCTAGTTCTGTGCATGAGAAGTAGGGAGCACTGAATAAATTAGCTAGGATAATGACCATTAATTAGGCATGTTACCTCGGGAGAGTCATATAAAACTATCTCTTCCTGCTGCCTGGTTATAAGATCTTGACAACTAATTACTACCTTTACTACCTTTATAAATATCTTTGATTCCAATATATCATTTAAGAGTCTCTTAATCAATGTGTGTGTGTGTATATATATATAGGTAATGTTCATAGTGGAAAGTTTAAGCATCATTAGAGGAGGCCTGGGGTCTAGACCTTTATATTAGCCCAGAGGTCTTGCAACAAGCCTTGTGGGTTTATCCAAACTGTTTTGTTTTCCCACATTTTATAGCCTTGAGTACTTACTCTAGCCATATAAACCCTCTTGTCCAACTCCAGTTTCAGTGGGAATGCTTTGTACCTTAAAAGGTTTATAGAAGCTCATAGCACATGGTGCAGGAGTTGCATCTGAGCTAATACGTCCTGTTCAGGAACTAGACATATCACCTAATACTCATTTAGGTATCATGGCATTCTGGGAGTGGGTTGCTTTCTGCAGAATTCTAAAGTGGATAATGGCTTGGTGAAAGTATTCTCTTAGGACCACATAAAACTCTGTGTATTTATATAAGAACTTACAACGTGTTCCCATAGACCTAACAGGATAGAATAAATGTACTTCTTCCTCTCCTATTTGGCAGGGTCCCTGAGCCACCACTTCACTTAGGAACCATAGCAGCCAAGAGCCTTGGTTTCCAAGTGGTGTAGAGTTTCACCTTTGGAAACAGAACAGGGCATTCACTGAGTCTTGCCAAGTGTGAATGATGTTTGCTTTCTGTGTTTTGTTCATACAGTTTAATTTTCCTTTTATGACAGAGTTCTCCTTTTCTTATCTTTGCTTTCCTCCCCTTTTATGCAGAGTCTAGGGTCTCTGAAATTGTTGAAATAGAAATACTGCACAGAGTTTTATTTGCTTACCCCTCCCCCCCCTTATCTGTGAGGACAACAGCTACAGGGACATTTAGTGAGTGACCGGATCCTCTCTCTCCTAGTTACTTTTTCCTTCCCCCTGAGAAATCCATGGTGATGGGCAACTTCAAACTGACAAGTGGCAGTCTGGAGTTACAATCTGGTGAATGAATGCATGGATGATGATGATGTCCTTATACTTTTCTTTTTTTTCCCCAAAAGAAGTGGACGGATATAGTTGGAAGTTTTCCTGTGTCTCACCTGGTCTGCAGCTGCTCAGATCCAAATAAACACACAGAGGCTTATATTAACTATAACTGCTCAGCCATTAGCTCAGACTTACTACTGACTAGCTCTTACATTTAAATTAATCCATAATTCTTGTCTATGTTTAGCCATAAGTCTTGGTACCTTTTCTCAGTTCTGCCTTGTCAACTTGCTTCTTCTGTGTCTGGCTGGCGACTCCTCTCTCTGCCCTTCCTCTTCCCAGAATTCTCCTCTTCTGCTTATCCTGGCTATACTTCCTGCCTGTCTACTGGCCAATCAGCGTTTTACTTATCAACCAATCAAAGCAACATACATTCACAGCATCTAGAACGACACTATATTCCACAGCACTTCCCCTTTTCTGTCTAATCAGAGAGGAAGGTTTTAACTTTAGCATAGTAAAATTACATATAATAGAACAGTTATCAAGCAAGAATTATAGTTACAATATCTAGTCTATTTGTATTTGGCAAAATTAAAGAAAACATTCTATCCTGTATTTGTGAGTCTAAAGTTTCATATCTAATTTATCCTTTATCATGACTAAGGAAAACTAATTACAACTATCTAGTCTTCAACTACATCAAAGACCTCAGAAGGATATAATATTACTTAAGTAAACAGGAAGAACATTGTAAGCAACTTCCAACAATCTAGAATGACAGAGATAGCTGGTTACCTAGGCAGTTACCCAAAGTTCCTCTGCAATGTTGGGGCATCCTTCTTTAGCCTATAGGCTTAGAGCCTCTCAGTCACTTTGATCTCTGTCCTGTAGAATATCTGGTAGTTTCTTCTGCAAATCAGGAATCTGAAGGACCATCTTGACTTGTAAAGTTCAGTGGTCACCTTCCTATGGGTCCTGCATGTCCAGTTTATACAATATACTGTCAATCAGTCGATGCAATGGCACTTTTTTGCCCAGTGGCTAACTTTTGCCACAAAGAAAGCAAACTCTATAATGAGTTAATTCAGTGCCCATCATTCTTCTTGAAGTAATTGGTGCTGCCAGGAGCAGACGTATCTCATTGTCCAGAAAAGTCTAAGTTTTTAAAACATTTTAAATGCCATATTCTGTAGGTCTTTAAAGTGTTTGAAGATTATCTACCTAATTGAATTATATCTATGTACACCCAGAAAACTTAAAACATGAGTATAAGTTTGACTATCATAGAAGACTATTAATCTGTATTTCTTGATTATCCACTACAATTTCAAATGAGCTGCACAAACATAATACCTTAAGTGAGAGTAGAAATATACTACAGTGTAACAAAATTAACTTTAAACTTGTATCAGTAAACTAAAATCCATAGCAATGTAAAACATTTTAGACAAGTTGTTATTCTTTATCTTATCATATCTATACCATATCCCCTTTTTTCTTTTAGAAAGAGACTGTATTTATAATCAACCTGCTTTAAATAAAAATAAACATTCATAAACAATATTTTGGGAATTTTTATAGCTTCTCATACTACTTCCTGCTGGATGAAGGTGCTGGCAATTTTCTGGAGATCCTGAGAAAATTAAGAATTATGGTCAAGTCCTGACTGGAATAGTTTGTGAGGCTGCATTGTCTGAGCCAGTTGCTTTGAAGCTGTTTTTGGATGTTGTTGGATCATCTGGGCTATGGTGTCATTGGAGACCTTTCAGGGGGTCTTGGTTGGTCAAACCATATTAGCCTGGAAGCAATCCACAGGTTCTCATCTTCTATGGAAACAAAAGCAGAACCTCTTTTCCAAAGCAGCATATTCTTAAACATAAATTTTGAAATCAAGATACCTTTAAAATATATTGATTTAACTCAGCAGCTTTTGCAATGAAATGTCTCTCTGCAGTTAAAAAATCCCAAAGACAATATAATCTAGACTCTCTGTGTGATTTCCATCTTTACATGGCTTAGCTTTTATATTACTTTTACTTTCTCTTTGAAGACTTTGTTTTTAAAAACTTTCTATTTCTTTATATAACTGCCTATATTCATTTTCCTCTCTCTTCCAAGCCTCTATATATTTTTACACACATGGTAAACCGTTTAAAGTCTTACTCCATCTGAATCTGCCTTTTTGTGAATCTATTGTTTTAAACTGCAGTGGCTAGTACTGAAGCAGCAGCCTTGGCTGCTTGCTCTGCCCAGTTGAGCTTTTCAACATGGCAGAGGTAATTCACCGCCAGCTCTGGGAGCCATGCTTTCTGCTGACTCTGGGAGGCAGTGGGTCTGTGCTTCCATCCAGCAGCATGTAGCCCAAAAACCTTTTCTTTGTTTTCCTTTCTTTTCATCTGTTGGTACTAACAAAGGCTAAATCCACCACACACCACACTGTGTGGCATGGAGATGCCTCTGTGTATTGTGGCAGGAATCCACAGACATGCCACTTAGTTCATGGCGGCTGGCAGCCAGCTCCACCTCACAGGCAGCTGTCAGGAGACAAGTTTGTGCTGCTGCTGGCATAAGACTGTGAGACTAGGAAGCCCTGTGTGGCTTCGTTTCTGTGCATTCAGAGTCTTCAAACTTTCTTAGGTCTACATGGCTCAATGCCCCATGATGGGCACCAAAAATAGTTGGAAGTTTTTCTGTGTCCCACCTGGTCCACAGCCACTTAGACCCAAATAAACACACAGAGGCTTATATTACCTATAACTGCTCAGCCATTAGCTCAGACTTATTACTGACTAGCTCTTACATTTAAATTAATCCATAATTCTTGTCTATGTTTAGCCATAAGTCTTGGTACCTTTTCTCAGTTCTGCCTTGTCATGTTGCTTCCTCTGTGTTTGGCTGGCGACTCCTCTCTCTGTCCTTCCTCTTCCCAGAATTCTCTTCTTCTGATTATCCTGCCTATACTTCCTGCCTTGTAGCTGGAGTTTTTATGTCTGGGTCCCGCCAAGCCCTGGCAGCCCACTTATAAAATAAACACACAGACTCTTACATTATTTAAACTGTTTGGCCTAATGGCTCAGACTTCTAGTTATCTAGTTCTTACATCTTAAATTAACCCATTTCTATAAATCTTATACCTTTGCCACATGGCTTGTGGCTTTCCAGTATCTTACATGTTGGTACTCATGGCGGTGGCTGGCAGCATCTCCTGACAGCCTTCCTGTTCCCAGAATTCTCTTCTCTGCTCATCCTGCCTATACTGCCTGCCTGGCTACTGGCCAATCAGCATTTTATTTATACAGAGCAATATTCACAGCACTGTCTGGCTACTGGCCAATTTAGCATTTTATTTATCAACCAATCAGAGCAACACACATTCACAGCATATAGAACGACATTCCACAGCAGATAGGGGTGGGGGGATAACTCAGCAGTTACAGTGTTTGCTGTGAGGACCAGAGTTGGGGTGCTCAAAACCCATGTAAGTGTGGGGTAGGCTTGGACACCCACTTGTAATTCTAGTACCTGAAAAGTGGAAACAGAAGGTCCCTGAACAAGGTTGGTAGCTGGACTTGCTATAATTGGGAATCTCTGGGTTCAATCAAGGGACCATAATATATAAAGTATATAATATAAGGTATATGTATATGGTAGAGAGCAATTGAGGAAGACTCCTAAAGTCAGCCTTGGTCTTTTACATACATGTATATGCTCCTGCATAAACACATTGTGCTCCCACACAGTTGAACACATGTACATACACCTGCACATCACACACACACACACACACACACACACACACAGACAAAAAAAGGGGGGAAGGATGGATTCACCTAGTAGATGCACATTAATTCAATTTCTGAAGGTGTGTCTTCAGACCTGTGCTATCAACCCCACACCAAGAACTACAGGCAACTAAGGAATACTGAGAACAGGAGAAATAGTCTTCCTGAGGGAAGAGCACACCCTTTGGTTATATCAAATGGTCAGCCCTGAAAACATACATACAAGTAATACTATACAGACTAAGCAGGTTATATTTATGACCGTATATGCACACAGACACACATACATGCATGTAATAATGCAAAAAGAGGCCATACTTTTGAAAGAGAGCAAGGAGGGGAACATGGGAGGGTATAGAGGGGGGAAGGAGGGAAGAAATGTAATAATATTATAATCTCAAAAAAATATATTCAGAGTTGTGACCTGTCACTTGTTTTTCTCTTGTGGCTCATGGTGACATACAGTAACTATAGCAGTCATGTAATGCCTGCCATTTGTTGAACATGCACTGTGTCTTAAGCAGTGTGCTTGTCCTTTAAGGTTATTGATTCAGTATAAGCTGGCAGTTAAAAGCTGAGACTCATATCACTGCTGCTACTTACTTCTGGGTGACCTTGGGCAATTCTCCAGGCCTCATTTTCTTGTCTATGCAGTACAGATAGTATTATTAGGAGCTACATGGCAAGGTTGATCTAAGGATTAAAGAAGTCATGAATTCACACTGCTTAGAACAATATCTAATAGAGAGTAAGTGATTAAAGGTATCTTTTAAATTTCCACAATGACTATAAAAGGTAGATGTTCTTGTACCACTTTGAAATGAATCCTATGGTTTTCTGGTCCTGGTGGACTCAGGTGTTTGACTCTGACAGCCATGTTCTTCTTGTGTTCTGTCCTAGCTTCTTGTCTGTGGTGGTGATAAAATACCCTGATAAAAAGCCACTTAGGGAAGAAGGGTTTATTTTAGCTCCTAATTCCTGGTTATATAGTTCATCATGGTGGGGATGTCAAGGCCATAAGAACTGAAGCTGCTCATCATATTATATACAATCAAGAGCAGAAAGCAGTGAAGGCATGCATGTTTAGTGCTCAGCAAACTTTATCTCCTCTTATACAGTTCAGAACCTGCACCCAGGGACTTGTGCCACACATAGTGGGCTGATTTTGATGGGTTTTTCCCCATCAATTATCATAATGAAGAAAATCCCCCACAGGCCCACTGACCTAGACAATTTCTTACCATGACTCTTGCTGGGAGGTTCTACCCTGTGTCTAGCTGTCAGTTATCTATGCATCACATGACCAAGTCCTCTCTAAATATAGTCTTTCTCTTGTGATGGTGGCTGGTGCATAGCCATGCTCCATCAGGGGACTCCAAGCTCTTTGAGGGCAGTGATACTAACTGGGTTTGTCTCCCTTTGAGCACATCACACTTATAGACACATGAGGTGTTTGTTGAATGAATGAGTGAACAAATACCTCCAAACTGTCCCAACAATCTGTTATCCTATAGAGGAGGCTCATGTTACAGAGATGGATTAACTAGCAGTCACCGAAGCAAACAGGTTGCTCTTCCTGGTTAGAATTACAAACTTAGAGACAGCAGTGGGGAGGAGAGCTTGTATCTCATTAGCTGCTTCCAGTATCTCACTCATGCTTTGGGTCATCCAGAGACTCAAACAGACTTTAGAAGTACCCTCTCTAGCTCTCTTCTTGGTCAAGACTGTAGCTCTCTCCCAACACTGTGCTGTCCTAAGGTCCTTCCATAGGCTCCTTAAGACACAGGGAATGCCTTCAATGCTGCTGTCTTAGTTCCCTGTCAACAGCTACACCTGTAGCCACCCTCAAGGCCAAAGTCCTCAAATTCAACATACCCCATGCTGGTTACTGATCTACATTTTGATTACCCTCCAAATCCTGCTGTCTTTGTCTGGCTTTCTCAAGCCTTTGAGGTTGTTGTCCTTTGGTTTTGATCTGGAGTTCACAATCATGATTTGTGATGGTCTGGTTAAAAGTTTTTACTTCATACTGAGAGCAGAAAGAATGTGGACACCATTTTTTTTTTCCAATGAGATGCAAAGCTCCTTTGTACTAGAAACATAGCTAACCGAGAAAGTAAATAAATTTTATTATTTTTTCCAAAGCAAGATTTATCTCTTATTACCCATTTTTCTTTTTTTAATTATTAAGAAATTTTCTATTAATTTCATATACCAATCACAAGCCACCCTCTCCTCCCTCCTCCTGCACCCCAGGCTTCCCCTCCAACCCACCCCTCATTCCCACCTCCTCCAAGGCAAGGCCTACCATGGGGAGTCAGCAGAGCCTGGTACCTTCAGTTGAGGCAGGTCCAAACCCCACCCCCTGCACCAAGGCTGTGTAAGGCATCCCACCATAGATAGGGCTCCAAAAAGCCTGCACATGCAACAGGGCCAGGTCCTGATCTCACTGCCAGGGGCCCTTAAGCAGGTCAAGCTACACAACTGTCTCATCTATGCAGAGGGCCTAGTCCAGTCCCTTGGAGGCTCCACAGGTATTGGTCTAAATTTCATGAGTTCCCACTAGTTTGGTTTGGTTGTCTTTGTAGATATCCCCATCATGATCTCAAAGCCCCTTGCTCATAGAATCTCTCTTATCTCTCTTTGACTGGACTCCTAGAGCTCAGTCTGATGCTTGGCTATGAATCTCTGCATCGGCTTCCATCAGTAACTGGATAAAGGCTCTATGATGACAATTAGGGTATTCACCAATCTGATTACTAGAGTAGGCCAGTTCAGGCACCCTCTCCACTATTGCTAGTAGTCTAAGGTGGGGTCATCCTTGTGGATTTCTGAGAAATTTCCTAGCACCCTATTTCTCCCTATCCCCACGATATCTCTCTCTATCATGGTATCTTTTTCCTTGCTCTCCTTTAGAGCACCGAGATGCAGAAGGTGAGGCTGACTTAAGTCCTTACTAGGAGCAAAATATCCTGTTCTGTGGAGCAAGGAGGTAGTCTGAAGTATCTGGTTGGGTTCTGAGTCCTACAAGCTTCTTAAGGCAGGACACAGAGACCCAACCTGATATACAACTGACCAAGCAAGCAGCCTGGGCAAGCGAAACTGTTCAATTCATTAATTTTTGGTTAACTAAATCTTTTTTGATCCAACTTTGTCTCTTGTGACTTAACATCAGTTTGGTTGATACTTATGCTTCTCCTAATCTAATTTTTTAAAGTTGTTTTCTTTTCTCTTTTTCTATGGCCTCCTTTTGAATCTTCCCATTTATAAGTGACTGTAATTTAATTTTTGTGAGGAATGTGTTATTTTAAGAATGAAGTCTGCAATGATGACGCTTCTGGTCATTGTGATTGCCAACCCATGGGCCATTTCCATTGCATTTTACCACAGTCTGCTTTCTATGATAGCTGCTGAGATGTTATATAGCATTTTAAATAATTTAAAGCATTTATCCAGAATTACCAAAAACACGTATACTCAAGCAAACTTAAAAAAGTACGTTTCATGATTCTGTCCCCAAAAGGCAATCATTTTAGATTTTAGGTGAATGTCTTTGAAGAATCATTTTTAATGCCCTTTGAAGAGAACTAAAGTAGGATTTTAATGTCACATCTGTCTATTTATCGTCTATCTCATCTATCTATCTATCTATCGATCTATCTACCTATCTATCTATCTATCTATCTATCTATCTATCTATCTATCTATCTATCTATCTGGGGTCTTGACATGTTAGACTGGTCTCAAACTCAAGTGACTGATTATCCTACCTCATGCTCCTGGGAAGCTTGGATGCCAGTGCATACTTTGTACCCAGCTAAAAGTCACAGTTTAACTGCAGCCTTATTGAATTTTTTACATCTGATAGCTTTGTAGCTGATTTTCCTATATCTTCCCCCTTCACTTTGTTCAACATGATTGTCTGCTTTCTTAGGAGAACAAATGTGCTTAAAATTAACTTTTCCATATGCATTAATCAAAACCCATTCTCCAAGTCCAACATTGTTCCTCTTCCTTGTTTCCTGAGCCAAAGCTGGGGCTTTCTTTAGGACCCCACACAAAGTCCATCTCTCTCTCTCTCTCTCTCTCTCTCTCTCTCTCTCTCTCTCTCTCTCTCTCTTTGAATTACTGCTGGTGCCACCTACTGACCCCAGAACTACAGCCTGGGCTATCTCTCCAACCCTCCATGTATGACCAGAATCATTCCAGTATCTATGGAAAGAAACTGCTGCAAGCCACAGGAAAATGTAAAGGAATTCAGTTACTAGCACAAAAGCTATTATTTGGAAAAGTCAAGGACTTCTCCAAAGGTCAAACTGTGGCTTAAGAAGTCTTGGTGATATTTTAGCTTTTGTATATATATGTTAGCTGGTTCCTACAGTGATTTTCTTGTAATGCTATGTGTGTTTTCAAGAACTCCTAATAGTGTATTATCTAAAATACCTATCAAGTATCCAAGGCCAAAAGAACACCTGTCCCCTAGGTCAGGAGGATAGCTTTATTTCTTGTGCAATTTAGGGTGAGACCCTCCTTCCTTATAGCCTTACTAATTGACTCCTAATTTCTTTTTTCTTTTTTTTTTTTTTTTTTTTTTTCTGAGACAGGGTTTCTCTGTGTAGCTTTGCGCCTTTCCTGGAACTTACTTTGTAGACCAGGCTGGCCTCAAACTCACAGAGATCCACCTGCCTCTGCCTCCCGAGTGCTGGGATTAAAGGTGTGAGCCACCACCGCCCAGCTGACTTCCTAACTTCTTATGTAACCACTTCTAGGAATGTAGATTGAGCACATACATTCTGTTCCTGTTATACTAACTGATCATTAGCTCTCTATTGACCTCGTCCTTTACCACTTTGCTTTTGAGTTGTAAAAGAAAGCCTGGTGGTCACTGCCTGAGGAAAATTCTTACCTACCTTTATGACCCTGTAAGAATCTTGCTCTGTCAGAGATTTTCTATTGCTTGGGTTTATAACTGGATTTCGGAGAGACTTAGGGGGAACAGAGAGTATAAGGAGACAAAGAGGAGTAGAGAGAGAGGAAAAAGAAAATGGAAGAACTAGATGGGTAAGAACTGGAGAGAAATGGACTAGATGGGAAGAACTAGACTGAAGGGCTAAGAGAGAGTACTAGAGGAACAAGGTGGAAGATGAGGAAGAGCCAGATGGGGAAGAACAAGATGAGAAAGAAGGAGATGGGAGAGGAGCTAAGATGGGAAGGAACTAAGATGAGAGAATTAGGATAGAACTTAGAGGGTCAGCAGATAAATGTAGAGAGAAATCAGGCAAGAAAGGAGCTAGACATGACCAGATTCCCGCCTAGTCCCCAGTAGAAACAGTGCAGCATCTTCCAGCAGCATCTCTCAGGATCTTCTAGCACCCCCAGCAACCCCCAGCATCCCTCAGCATCCCCTCTTGTATTCTATATCCCTCACTGAGAAATGACTCTTAAGTGAACCTTCTCCTTACTTTGCTGTACCATCTGGAGCACACTCAGAACTAAACTCTCTACCTTTATTCTGACTCAGTGATTATTTATGTACCTGTAATCATAATATCTGATGACTAATATTCATCATTTTCCTATTTCCTCATTGTCATCTCCAAAATCCAATCCATATGTATTAGTTCTCCTTCTCTGACTTCTCTATTGTGTAATGATTCTATTAGACTATGTTCTCATCCCACATCTGTTCATTCTCATGCTCATTCACTCCAAGAATATTTACTCAGTGCCCTCCAGTAAGTTAAGTACTGTGGCTGCTGAGACTTAGCAATGAGGGGAGCCAACATTTTTCTTCTCATTGTGGGGGGAAAGACTGATGGCAGGTGAGCTGATACACAGCCATTGCCATTTCCAATAAGGAAAATGCTATGAAGATAGCAAGTGGGCTGTTGTGGTAGAAATTCTACTAGATTGGAGTCAGCAAGAGAGGCATGTATAATATGTGAGCCAAGACTGAGAGCACAAAGAGGCTGAGATGACTCAGCAAAGTGTCAATCATGCAGGCATGAGGATTCTAGTATGAATTCACAGCACCCATGTAAAAGCTTGGCACCATCATGAGTATCTGTTACCTAATTCCAGGGGTATGGTATGGTGCAGGCAGGTGGGTCCTAAGAGCTTGTTGGACAGCCAGGTTGGATGAATAAATGAGCACCAGGTTCAGTGAGAGACTGTCTCATGACATATGGTAGAGAGCCATAGAAGAGGATGCTTAGTGTTGACCTGTGATCTCATACACATGCACTTAACATTCACACATAAGTGGGAACATCCATATGAACATGGACATCCAACAGAGAGTGGGGGAGAGGAAGAGAGAAGTAGCAAGAACTTCCAGAAAGGTGTCGTGCCCGCCTCGACCAGCAAGGATGACACAACACCGGGATTCTCCTTAATACAGTTTAATCAGAACCTTGGTTAATTGCATTGTCTTTCTCTCTCCCCTGGGGCAAGCCTCTCCCAGCACCTAAGTAGGGATGGGCTGCCAACCCCAAGCAGCCCCGTGGGCACTGTCCACAGGTTCACGCATATGCCAGCAGCACACGAATCCAGCCATAGCCAAATAAGGAGCTGTTTACCATAAAGAGTGTTTGCCATCGGGAAGGCAGAGGGTAGAAGCCAGCGCCATCTTTAGGGTGCGGCTACACACAGCTCTCTACAGTCTCCCCCTTTTTGTTTTACAAAGCAACAGGCAAGAGTAGAGGTCTGATCTCTGCTAAAATGGAACATGTACTAATGTTTGTCCAGGCGTCGTCCACCCAGAGAACACTAGACCCGTCCGATACCCTTTTCACAGAGGTGGGAGTTAGGGTACCAACCCACATGCAATCAGACTTGCTCTTCTTGAGGTCAGCGTATCATAACCTCAAGTGCAGTGCGCAGGCCTCACATCCTGTGCCTAAATATCTTTTAAAGTAGCCAACCAGGCTTGGGGGGACTGTCCTGCATCAATGGCCATAAAGGCTTGGACAATCATGGCTGCATGGCGACGCTGTGAGATCCTAATGCGACAAATGCACCACAAGCATACTAGGGAGGTGAGCACCAGAAAGCCTACTAGGGCTCCTATTCCCGCCCACTCCTTCATGTGATCCATGGCTGTAGCAATCCAGGAAGACAATCCCTCCACCAGTCCGGTATCCACTCGAGTCGAATTCACCGTGACAATAGCCACTCTCAGCTGGTCCATCAGGTTATCAAACTCTCCGGTCCAATTGCCTAAAAGATAAGTAGACAACTTTTTAGATAAATCTGCAGCATAACAATTGGAAGCATCCAAATTCAAAAAATTCAGAGTAAATAATGCAAGAGAGAGTCTGTCCTTAGGGGTATGGCCATAGCCTATTCCCCCTTTTTGTTTTTGAAGCAATTCCTTTAAGGAGCGATGAGCATGCTCCACAATGCCTTGACCTTGTGGATTATATGGTAGGCCATGTACAAGTTGCACATTCATCTGTTGACAGAAGGAAGCAAACTTCTGTCCGGTATATGCAGGACCATTGGCTGTCTTTAACTGTTGAGGCTTACCCCATGCTGCCCAAGCTTCTAAGCAATGAGCAATGACATGAGAGGCTTTTTCTCCTGCCATTGGGGTGGCATGAATGATTCCAGAACAGGTATCAACAGATACATGTACATATTTGACACGTCCAAATTCAGAGATGTGTGTAACATCCATTTGCCATATTTTTAGGGGGAGCAAACCACGAGGGTTAACTCCTAAGCTAGAAGGATGATGAAAAATGACACATTGGGAACAGTCTAGTACCACCTTTCATGCCTCCGCACGTGAGATAGAAAACTTTTGTTGTAATGTCCTTGCATTAACATGAAAGTCTTTGTGGAAAGCATGTGCTCGTTGTATGGCAGAAGCCACAAACATCCATTCCTGTCTAGTACACTGGTCCACTATATCATTGCCTTTAGCCAATGGACCTGGCAGACTGGTATGTGCACGGATGTGTTGCACAAAAAAGGGATTCTTACGTTGCCAGATCAGTTTCTGTAATTGGCCAAACAATGAGCTAACGGGGCTAGAAGATTTGATGGGCCCTGCACATTCAAGGCTTTTCAAGGCATTAACAACATAACTAGAATCTGACACTAAATTAAATGCAAATGGACAAGCCTTGAAAACTTCAAGGACTATTGAAAGCTCCACCTGTTGAGGTGCACCTGGCAAGAATTGATGCTTTACAGGTTCATTAGAATCCACCATATAAGCACCACAGCCTGTCTTAGACCCATCTGTAAATATAACACTTGCTCCTGGAATGGGCTGCGAAGCAGTTACTTTAGGGAAAACTACAGGATGTTCTTTAAAGAAAGTTAATAGTGGATGTTTAGGATAATGGCAATCTATGTGTCCTGAATAGGTACAACGCAGTATTGCCCAATCATCTATGGCAGCACATAATACCTTGACTTGAGTAGAATCATAAGGAACAACTAGCATTCGTGGTGATGTCCCAAAATATTGTAAACATTGTTGAATGCCTTGTTGCGCAAGTAATGCTACAGCAGTAGGATAATACTCAATTGATTTTGCAGGTGAGATTTTAGTGTAAATCCATAACAAGGGTCCCTTTTGCCATAAAATTCCTGTAGGTTGTAACTGGGTAGGCAGAATGCACAGGGTAATATCATCATTATTTTGTACTCTTTGAAGAAAAGCTCTTTGTAGCCTATCCTCTAATTTTGTTAAGGCTTCTCGGGCTGCACTGGTTAATTGCCTCGGTGAATCCAAGGCTGCATCTCCAATTAAAATATCATATAATGGTTTTAATTCATAATTGGCCATTCCTAAACTTCCTCTTATCCAATTTATATCTCCTAATAATTTTTGAAAATCATTCAATGTGCAAAGATGATCCTTCCTTAACTCTACCTTTTGTGGCATGATATGATGATTAGTTATTTTAGAGCCAAGATAATTGACAACTTTGCTCTGTTGCACCTTCTCAGGAGCAATACAGAGTCCCTTTTGCTTTAGCAGTTCTACAAGTGAGCTATATGCTTCTTGAAGAATGCTCTCCTCTTTAGCTGCTAACAATATATCATCCATATAATGGAGGCATCTCAGGCCAGGAAAACGTGCTCTCAAGGGTTCTAAAGCAGTTGCTACAAATAATTGACACATTGTAGGACTGTTGGCCATGCCTTGTGGCAATACAACCCACTGATATCTTTTATCAGGTTCCTCATGATTAGTGGACGGTAAAGTGAAAGCGAATCTCTCACTGTCTTTGCTATTCAGTGGAATGGAAAAGAAGCAGTCCTTAATATCTACCACAATAATAGGCCAATTTTCAGGCAAGGCTGACAGCAATGGAAGGCCACGCTGTACAGGTCCCATAATTCTCATTTGTTCATTTATAGCTCTAAGATCATGTAACAATCTCCATTTTCCTGATTTCTTCTTGATGACAAATATGGGTGTATTCCAGGGAGAAAGGGAGGGTTTAATGTGCCCTTTCTCCAATTGCTCCTTCACTAATTGATATGCAGCATGTAATTTCTCAGAGAAGAGTGGCCACTGAGGAACCCAAACTGGCTCCTCCGTTACCCAGGATATAGGAATGCCCTCCTCAGCGGCCCCTAGGAAAAACCCAACCCTTGTTTGGGTTTCCTAGTTACTGTTTGTATTGGCTCCTTTTTGCCTTGTAAAAATTTTCCCAGGCCAAAATCAGGATGACACCCCATGTTTTTCATAATATTTTTAGATTCTTTGGAGTACTCATTACTCAACTGAAAGCCCATGGATTTCATAAGATCCCTCCCCCAGAGGGACACTGGAAGCTCAAGGACATAGGGTTGCATAACGCCAGAGTGACCTTCTGAATCTTGCCAATTTAACAAATTTGCACTAACATTTGGAACACTGGCATAACCCAGTCCCTGCAATGTTTGTGAGGAAGCCTGTATAGGCCAACCTCGAGGCCAATCTTTGCTAGCTATGATACTGCGATCTGCTCCTGCGATTTGCTCCAGTATCCAAATCTAGGTCTCTTCCCAATTTCTCCCAGGAAGGCACTGTGAGGCTTCCTGAAATTGCAAACCAAGGAGCAACTACATCGCATTGTTGCAAAAATCGCTCTAAGGTGTGTTTTTTTATTTTCAATTTCTTAGAGAGAAGCAGCTCGTTAAGAGGCAGAAAAATTGGGTGCGAGGAGGAAGCGCCCATGTTAGTATACTTCTTTTTTTTTTTCTTCAATTTGAGAAGTTTCTTGGAGGTTTTTCAGAGCCTCTGTAGAACTGCTCCGGCCCTCTGGTTTCCCTGTTTGTTTTGTTTCACCCGCTGCTTTTGCTTTACCGGCTTGTTTTGTTATGCAAATTACCCGTCCGCTAAAGTCGCAGAGCAGGTTTCCCTGGCTGACTTTGTTATTGTAATTACCCGTCCGCTATAGTCACAGCCCTATTTAATTACCCGTCCGCTATTGTCGCAGCTCTGCTATTCTGCTCTCCCTTCTACAGGTGAGCGTTACCCGCTTTTGTCGCGGATCCTCAGTTTTTTTTCCTGAGAACTTACCGGTATACCGCCTGACTATAATAAGTTCTGAATCCGGAGAGAGACGTGAGGATTGTCCCCGTACCAGCCACCAATTGTCGCGCCCGCCTCAACCAGCAAGGATGACACAACACCGGGATTCTTCTTAATACAGTTTAATCAGAACCTTGGTTAATTGCATTGTCTTTCTCTCTCCCCTGGGGCAAGCCTCTCCCAGCACCTAAGTAGGGATGGGCTGCCAACCCCAAGCAGCCACGTGGGCACTGTCCACAGGTTCACGCATATGCCAGCAGCACACGAATCCAGCCATAGCCAAATAAGGAGCTGTTTACCATAAAGAGTGTTTGCCATCGGGAAGGCAGAGGGTAGAAGCCAGCGCCATCTTTAGGGTGCGGCTACACGCAGCTCTCTACAGAAAGGTAGCAAGGCTCTAGGACTAGCCTACTGTTCTGTTTCTGGGAACTGAATGGAAGCCATTGGGACCAGCTGCTTGAGAATGAAACATCAGGCTGGATGGCAGAGTTAATGCACACAGGACATGCTGCCCATGGGAGGGACACTCAGTATTATTCTGAAGATGATTGGAAGTATGACAACATTTGCATTTTATAAAAGCTAGTCTCATAAATCATGGGGAATTGGTTGTAGGGTTAAGCTAGACCAGGGAGTCTCACTGGAGTTAACAAAGGAAAGAATTAGATTCTCACGTGTTGCTTGAACCATTCCCCTAGGCTGCACAATCAGAGTTGTTCCACAGACTTACATACATACTTCCTCCATGTGACTTGCCTTTATACTATCAGTATAATTGCTAGTGTTGCTTTATTTCATATACTCATTAACGTTGCAAAGCTATTTATATTTCTGATAGTACACAGAGTGACTTCATTGTCTTGCAGTTTAAAATTTCTCAGAAATGATTTCTTTTGGTCTTAAATACCTGATTTTCATAATGTGTGTATCTCAAGGGTATTTTTTTTATTTGCATAATGCATATTCAGCAGATATTCATATCGATACTGGCTCAGATACTAAATTTGAAGGCAGAGTCAATTGGTTAAATTACAGTTTCTAATTTTCTTTTCTTTTTTTTTTTTTTTTTTTTTGGTTTTTCAAGACAGGGTTTCTCTGTGTAGCTTTGTGCCTTCCCTGGATCTCGCTTGGTAGACCAGGCTGGCCTTGAACTCACAAAGATCTGCCTGCCTCTGCCTCCCGAGTGCTGGGATTAAAGGCGTGCGCTGCCACCGCCCGGCATAGATCATTTCTCAAACCCCATCAGAGAAGCTTCTTTTTACAGTAGATGGTGATTAACACAGAGCACCACAACTCAAAATGGTGCAGAGAACAAGAGTCTAAGGAGTACTCAGCAGTACTACTGTTTATTGTTTTTTACTATTTATGGTTCAATACTCTACAGAGCTGTATTCCATTTGTTGTCCTATGCATAGGTTTTTGTTATTTTTAGAATTATTTTTTCTGTGTATGTGGGTACATACATGCCATAGTGAGTGTGACAAGGGAAGAGCCACACTGGATATGGGCTAAGAACCCAACCTAAATGAAAACGAAAAAGAAGCCAGAGAACCTGTTGAACACTGGCACACATCCCTCTCTGTTTCCTGGGTGTGCGCACTGGGATTAGCTGCCTCCTACTGCCATGCCTTGATGAACTGTAGCCTCTTAGACCATGAGCCAAAATGAATACTTCATCCCTTAGATTGCCTCCTATATGCTGGGATTGCAAGCATGCCTCTCTAAGGCTGGCTCAGTCACGGTTTTGTATGTGAGAACTTTTAACTTGCCAAGTGCTTTTAAACAGATTTTACAGCGTGAGGCACATAGAACTTAAGAGAACAGATTTCAGGTCAGATGAGGCTCCATTTAATGTTTAAGTTTGTCATTTACATGTTAAATGTTCGTGGACTAATTCCCTAACATCAAGACCCCAAGCTTTCTGTAAGATTTTTATCTTTCAAAAATAAGGAGGCTGAGATGTGCAAGAGTGCGACTTGATGGTAATGATAGAGATTATCAGTTCGAATTTGATTGCCTTCCAAATAGTAGATATGTTAAAATCTGCTATCATAGTAAAGGAGTTTGAGAGATTTACATTTTAATGAGATCATGTATTACAATCCATGAACATGGTATAGCTCTTCTTTTTATTTGGCTGTTTTAAACTTAAGTAATATTTTATGCTTCCTCTTATTAAATCCACTTCTATTTTATGTTTTTAAAATATTTTTATTTTATTTGCATGGGTGTTTTGCCTACATTTATATCTCACTGTCCAGAAATGGAGTGACAGATCAGTATATTGCTGTAGCAGATGCTGTGAAGTGTAGCTATTATTTTGTCTTTGTGTGAGCTGAAGTTCTCTAATGCAGGAAGTTAGGGGATGGACACTAGGTTAAGGAACAGGTAATGAGTGAGGGTTCAGACAGATACCATTTCATCTCATTACTGTCTTCTTTACTATGTACTCTGTGTGATTGAATGTTAGAACAGAACTTTGATTTGAGAATCCTGGGTTCAAATCTGACTCTCCTTTTCTAACTGTATGCCTTAGGGCAAAGTCCTTGACTTTCCTGTCTACTTTCCCATTAGAAAATGAAGTAATAACAGCACTTGTGGGGTTTATAAATCCTTGGAACGATGAGCATACTTCTAACTGCTTGCATAAGTAAGCACTGTTTCAATAGACTCCTGTTGAACTTAAGAAGAGATTTTTTTTCTTCTGAGCAATTCTTGTACTTCTTCCCACAGCTATTATCCCAAGAGCTCACTCACTTTGCCTTGCAGGGTGGCCCAATAACTGTATGTGACCAGCTCTTGATTCCAGAAAATGCCCTTAGTTGTGCTCAGGGATATAGCCCTGGGGGATTCTGGCAAATGTGAAGTTTCATTATGTTCCAGAGATTGCTTAACAGGCCAGCTTCCTTCCAGTTTCCCTATGCACAATCTCTTAGTACACATAGTATACATAGTAAAAGACTCACAGCTTAAAGGAAGTTGAATCCAACATTTATTGGGTACCACAGGCCACCATACTTAGTCTCACCTAGTAGGAGTCTACCACATTTTGTAGGTAAGGAAATTGAACCAAGAATGATAAGATACTTTGTCCAAGGTCAGACAGCTTGTAAGGAAATTCAAACTTTTTTGGTGCGGAGGAGGCTTTTCATTACTAGTATTACAAGCCTTATTCCTGTTCTCCTAGGAAGGTCATTTACAGGGCAACTGAGGAGGAAGTGAGTCATTTACAAAAGGATGTCATATGAACAAAAAGATAATGATGGCTTGAGCAATGGAAGGAAATGCAGAGTTTGCTAATAAAAGTAGAGGATTTTGAAAATCTGGCACAGCATTCTCTTCTTCCTTTCATTCCTAAATGAAATGCTTCTGGTGTCCTGCCTCCCAGCTGGCCTGATAACCCTCTTGCAGGGACACTCCCCCCCCCCCCCCCGTGTTTTCCATTGCAATTAATATCACATACAAATGTGGCTACTTGTTCCATAGTTAGCATTTGGGAGTTACTATGCTTGCATCTTAGCTCCATAGTAAATCCAAATAGCCGACATCATCAGTATCTGCATCCTACTCAATACCAGAACAAGTCAGAGGGATGCAGTAGTATCCCTGGGTCTAACAGATTAGTGGACAGAGGTGGCAATTGAACCCAGTTAGTTCTCTTTGTCTTCATCAGTTGGCTATAGGTTTGTGGTTTTGTTTTTAGAATTCCTCTTTTGTTTTATTGGATTGTGCTTTCAAGTGCCATGCTGTTTTGGGCACCACAGCTCTGTTGTGTTTCCAGAAGTCAGGTACTGTATCACATCTAGCTTTATTCATCAGATTTGAGGCTGCTTTGTCTATTTGGGGTCTTTTGTTCTTTCATATGGATTTTAGGGTTTTTTTGTTGTTGTTATTTTACTGTAAATGTCATTGATATTTTGATGGTGATTGCCTTAACCTGTAGTCACTTTGAGTAGTATAGGTATTTTAACAATATTAATTCTTCCAACCTGTAAAATGGGAAGCTTTTCAAATAGAAAAATATTCTACTCCAGGCGACTCTTTGGAGAATGCAAACATTATCAAGACTGATTGTATATTGCATTTTTAGTTTGGTTTCTAAAATATAAAAGCTAAGAGAAGTTTATAAAATATTGAATGTCATTTAATTTTTTCTATTTCTACTCAGAATAATTTCAAGCCAATTATGCCCACCTCTGAGTTGTCCTTCAGATAATAAAATCTGGGACTATTTTTGTTGATTTTAAAGATTTACTATATTTTTAACAATAACTATAGAAGTTGTCAATATCACTAAGGAATTACATATGAGTATAAATAAATATAAACTAAAACAGATGAGAAAAATAGAGTATCAAAGGAAAAGTATGCATGAATAATGTTATTTAACTTTTATTTCTAAAATTTAAATATTTAATAAATTTTCACATTAGTCTTGAAGTATTAAAAGAAGCTTACATTCATAACACTGTTAAATTTATACTCCTGTGTGGATGAAGAGATATATAGATACATACATACACACACACACACACACACACACACACACACACCCCATATATATGTGTATGTAATTTTTTGGCCTGAGAAATGCAAATTTTATATATACAAAACAATAAAAAACACTCACTTATCTGATAATCTCATTTAAAATTAAAATATGTAACAGCTTTACATAATATTATATCATAAAATATGCTCCCATGTATAATTTCTAGATAATAATTCAATTTTCTAAAATGCACAATTCAGCAATTTTAGTAAATCCACATAGATGTGAAACTATATACATGGATCATTTTTGAGCATTTCCGTCAACCCAGTGGACCACCCACATCTGTTATCCTCAACCTCTCTTCATACCCCAGCCACATCAATCATACATCTACTTTCTATATTTACTTTTAAAAAAAAAGTTATTTTCATTTTATGTTCACTGGTATTTTGCCTGTATGCATGTCTGTGTGAGGGTGTCAGTTGTGAGCTGTCATGTGGGTGCTAATAATTGAACCCGGGTCCTCTGGAAGAGCAGTCAGTGCTCTTAACCACTGAGCCATCTCTCCAGCCCCCTTCTTTCTATATTTTCATGTGTTCTTTTTCTGGCCATTTCTACTAAGTGACATGATATGATATATAGTCTTCTGATATGTGATCTTTTGAACATGTCTTCGTTCTTAGAGTGTCATACTTTGGAGACTCACTCATCTTGTGGCTTATGTTGGTGCTTAGTAACTATTTCCAAATGACATTGCACTGTAAGGATAGATGTACTGAGTTTGTTTACTCATCATCAGAATCAACATTTTATATATATTATCCATTTGCTTGAACACCTGAATACATTTATTAAAAACACTGACTTGTACATTTTCGAAGAATGAATTATTATCTAGAAATTATACACTTAAATGTATTATTTGTCTTCAAGAAACTGAATAGAACACAAATGATAAGTATGGGTGAGATGTCTTCATTATATACTATTTTACATGTCTTCTCTCTTTTACACTTAGTGTTGTATCTTATACTTTTAGGTAATCATTGTCTACTTATTTTTGGCATATTTTAGATTATACATACACACATACATATAACTAGACATATGCCATGTGCACATATACTACACATATGATGTGCATCCAAGCAATTTTTTGTGTTTATATCTTGTGTTTCAATAAGTGTAGAAACACAGGATTTGATATTTTAACATAGGGTTACCAAATCTGTGATAAACAATCTAATAGGTCTTAGTGGTTTGTGACCTATCTGAATTAGTGATTGTATGCAAACATGTTCTAATTTTTTATTATTTTTACTCTTTGAGACAATGTCTCATATATCCCATGTGTTCCCAAACTTGCTATCTACCTGAGGATGGCCTTGAACCTCTAAAGCTTCTGCCTCTGCCTCCCTAGCACTGGGATTATAGGGCTTGAGCCATTATGATTAGTTTACATAGTGCTGAGGCTTGAACTCGGGGCTTAGTCCTTGCTAGGCAGTTTACCCACTAAGCTATACCTCCAGCCCTGCTTTAAGAGTTCAAAGCCACCACTGGGAGGTGGTGGCACATGCCTTTAATCCCAGCACTCGGGAGAGCCAGGCAGATCTCTGTGGGTTTGAGGCCAGCCTGGTCTACAGAGTAAGAGCCAGGAAAGGCGCAAAGCTACATAGAGAAACCCTGTCTCAAAAAAACAAACAAACAAAAAAAAGAGTTCAAAGCCCTTCTATGCTTTCTTGCAGGATATGTTGGCGCTGCTTGTGAAGAGAAGGTAGACCCTTGCATGTCGTCTCCATGCCAGAACAATGGCACCTGCTATGTGGATGGCGTGCACTTCACCTGCAGCTGCAGCCCAGGCTTCACAGGGCCGACGTGTGCCCAGCTCGTGGACTTCTGTGCCCTCAGCCCATGTGCTCATGGCACATGCCGCAGCATGGGCACCAGCTACAAGTGCCTCTGTGATCCAGGTTGGTTCTCCGTGTAGACAGTGAAGCTTTTCCTAGACCACTTGCTAGTTTGTCTGTGAATCTGAGCAAAAGACACCCACAGAGTGTGGCATGCATAGAAGTGAATTCCACTGGTTTGTGCACACCTACTCATCAGACTTACTCTAGGTAGGGCTTTAAACATGTCTTTTCTTTTACTCATGGGCTGTTCATATTCAATGTGAGAAAATTGGAAAGTAAAAGAAAGCAGGATGGAGAAATTAAAAAAACGACAGAATCTTCTAACACAATTTTAGTGTCCAGTGCACAATGCAGTCCATTTATCACTGCAGTTTATTGACATTCTTAATCCATATGTAGCATGTTATACTTGACTTCCTCAGTAAACGTTCAATAGCTTCATCATTTATTTCCCAAAAATACTTTGCATTCATGATAGCGATATTTAAATTGTGGAGGTTTGGAAACCCAGAAGTCAGAGTGATGACTTGTCCTTATTGGTGTCTTTCTAATCTACTAGTTGTCTGCAAAGAACATGTGGGCAGCTCTCTACTTTCTCTCATTTCCATTATGCCAATGTCTCTATCCTTACATCACTTCTCCCCACATGTAACCCGGGTTAGTCAGTGGGGCTAGCCAGTACCTGCTTTCACTGATCCATGACTTTGCTCTAGTACTGAGATGTCTGCTCTCTGTTACTTCATTTCTCTTCAGGGGTTGAGTTTCCCTCCTCTAAGTTCCAAAACTCATCCACAATATCACTTTCATCATCTTTACAGTGTGACACAATCACATATCTCATAGGGATGTTTTGTTACAACATACCACATATATATTGCTGGTCCATAGGGTTGAATAGCCTCTGGATATCCTAGATACCTTAGCATGTGTGAAAACACTCTCAGTGATGCTTGCACAGTGCACTACTTGGGATGTTTTTCCCATCCTTCAGGGACAGGTGATATGCTAATGATTGTGATAGGTGACACTCTGCCCCAAGGAGTAAGAGAAAGGTATATATGTGTTTAAAGAGATTTTTGAATCAACAACTGTACTGCTGAGCCATTGCTAAGTGGGTGACAATCTTCCTAGGTTCTTAGCTGGATATATCACATCTTTGGACTTTTCAGGGCTACATTTACCTGGAGAACTGCTGGAGATTCACTTTCTACCTGTGGCCTCAGACTCATTAGAGAGCCTGAACCAGATTCCAACCTCAGTGCTTCTGGCACTAAGGCCCCAGTGCCTGGTTCAGAACTTCCAAAGGCCACATCTCAGACTCACAAATCAATTAAAAGAGTTAGTGGGAAATGTAGCTAAGCTTTCAAAAGGTGATGCAAAGCTTTTTGCATATATACTCTTAATTCTCTGATTTTTCTAAGCAGCTGATATTTTGCCAAGTTCTTTCTTCCATGCTCTGCAATACAGAGGAGGGGCTGTTTAATCTGTTTGGTAACAGCGTTAGGAGTCTCCAGAGAAGCAGGCACACACACACACACACACACACACACACACACACACACGGTTATTTTAAGTAACTGGCTCATGCAGTTGTGGGGACTGGCAAGTCCAAAATCCGTAGAGGAAGCTGGCAGGCTGCAAAACCAGCAGGACACCTGTGTTGTGCTTTGAAGCTAAAATCCTTCATCTGCAATAATCCAAGTCTTTGCTCTTTAGGCCTCCAATAGATGGCCTGATTCCTGGCTCCATTGCATGGTCATTTGCTCTGCTCAGAGACTACTGTTGTAAATTTAATATCATCTAAGAGAAAATGCCTTTAAGGCCACATGTATGTAGAGGAAATATCTGGATACCATCATCTACCTAACTAGACAGGCACAATTAATGATCACAGTAATGTTTGAGGATTTTCTGTAAACCTTGAAGTGAAGTATCCTCAATTCCCTGTGTGATGTCCCTGTCTTTTCTGAGTCTTCGTCATCTACCTCCATGAGAGTCTTGGTTGACATGGTAGCCTGTTGGGCCTGGTTGGCATGGAACCTAAGCCCATGTGTGGCAGAGCTGCATGCTGGGGAAGGAGGCAGAACAGGGATGTGCTATTCCCTACCTGGTGAGCATACCCATGTGTCTTGGCGCCTGGGGGCAGTCAGCTGACTGGTTGTCTTTCTAGACGGCACTTTTAACAAGACTGTTGATGGCCTGGCAGGGCATTTGCTAGCCTGTGGCCTTTTTCCTCACTTAAAACAGGGACCCAACAGCTTTTGGGAGTCAGCGAGTGCCAGCACTTGGCAATTTTGTTTTTGGGCTTTTATCTCTTCCCTGGCACACCTTAAATGCCACAGATGACTCTTTTGCCCATGGGGTCAGGAGCCTTGCTCTCCAGATGCTTAAGTTTTAGCCGGGAGGTCTGGGGAACAAGAGACGGACTTTACTCTGTGTCCTGGATTTTTTTTTTCCTGATGGTTGGTGGCTTAAGGACAGCTTTTGGAAGATCTGCCAGTAGGCAGACTGTAAACCGATCCTTTTGGAAGACTTGTCTGAGGCTATAAGCTGATTTTTTGGCTTAGGAGCCATCCTGACTATTGTAAACTTATTTGTATGGACCTTGGCCGTTTTCAGACCTGTCTGTGTTTCTTAAGGCAGTTGAAAATGAGTGGGTGGAGCTAAGGTGAGTTAGGGCAAGAGTCTTAGAAGCCACCCAAGGCCGCCCATTTGAGCCTGCTCACTGTCAATGGAAATCAGACAGAAAATGTTGCATGTGGCAGATGCAGAAGTAGGGAGGGAGAAGGGTTTAGAGCTTTAGCAGAAAGCTTGGAGATAAAGTAACTCTTTTATTTGCCCGTTCACTGGCAGAAGTTCCCGTGAGGCTGTCATGTGGCCAGGTTTACCGGTGCCTGCCCCTATCTGCCAATGTAGGTGGTAAATATATCTGCCCCTTTGTCCCATGGCTGTAGCTGAGAGAAAAATAAAAAATTAAAATAACAAACTGGGATCAGACTCCAACCTTGGGTGTCCCCAAGAGTGGAGAGAGATCTAAGAATCAGCTCAAGTCACCATTCCTCTTCATCAAGGGAATGTGAGGGCTGCAGATATGCTGCAGTTGGTCCACCTGGTAGACCTGAGGCAACATTGACCCCCTCAGTCAGGAGCAAAAATGTGCCTGCCAGCGTAGCCCGAGGACAACCCCTGCAAAGACTATAGCTCAGACTACAGCTGTGAGAATGGCAGACTCACTGTGAAGAATCATGGCGGTAGCAGGGTAGTTGTATAGGGGTCCTGTGGAGGCAAGGGACACACACGCTCTTGGTCTCCCGGTCTCACTGGATAGGAGAGGAGGAGGCGGCAAGCGGCAGCAGTCGGCAGGTCCTCGGTGGGTACATTGGAGTCACAGCACCAAATGTTGGTTAAATTGGTGCTGCTCATGGTTGGCCACTGCCTGCCAACTGAGGGGAGTGCTGGAGGAAAGTCACGAGCCATAGTTACCTTTTTAGAGCTTTATTGGGAGAGAGAGAGAGAGAGAGAGAGAGAGAGAGAGAGAGAGAGAGAGAGAGAGAGAGAGAGAGAGAGGACCAGAGAGACAGAGAGACCACGTGGAGGGAAGAGAGCGGGAAGAGAAAAGGGAGACACTAAGGACAGAACCCTTACACAAACAACTGAGATCTTGTCTCAAAATAGTGAAATGGGGTTGAAGATATAGCTCAGTGGTAGAGTACTTGCCTAGCATATATGAAGATATAGGTTCAATCTCCAGTAATAAAACAGAAACAAAACAACCCCAAGATAACCATGCAACAATAAGAAGCTGAATATTATCTTTGCTCCATTTCTACCATCAACTTAGTTGCCAGTTACTTCCTCATCAGTTACATGTACATACCAAATTGTCCAAGGATTAAAGGTTACTCACCATCTTGAACATTACATTTTCTGACAGAGGTGATGAATAAATAGATAAGGGCCAGGGGCTGGACGGAGCTTTGTAAGGGAAGTATTTCTTTATTTACCAGCCTTCATGATGTAAGACCTGTGGCTGACATTTCTTTGCCCTTGACTCCACTAGATGGGGATGAAAGACAGATTTGAATGTAGCTGATTAGGACCCAGAACCTCTGTTACCTCAGAATAAAGAAGAAACAGGGTTAATCTGTCACCTTCATTCATTGAGGGTAATAATGACTGAAAAAATTAAGACTTTAACTGGAGTTTCTAAGTGCTGGTTGTCTTTGTAGCTCCCCAGATTAGCACATCAAATTGAGCCATTAGCCACACAGATTTGCTCTGTGGAGTGGGGCAATGACCTTTTCCAGGCTGGTTGTGCCTTGAGTTGCTTCTATCTCTGAGAACTTACTTCATCCACATACTGTGCTAAACATCTGACATGTTTTCTCTTAAAGAAATTGAGGTATCTAGGAAATGGAGATGGCAGAAAATGGAGGTGATGGAATTCTCATGTTAATTTGTATTTGCTCAACATTACAGACTCCCTGTTCTTGACCAAAGGCTAGACTTCTTGGAAGCCTAGTTGTGGAACCCCTGCTCTCACATTAGTTGTGACCTTGGCCTCTTAATTTGGCTGAACAATCATAAGAACTAACTGTCAGACTCCTCTATCTCAGCATTGTTCCTGAAAACCTGGGCACCCGAATTAAAGGTGGCCTTGGCTGTGGGTCAGTAAGTGACTCTTAGACAACAGAAATTCTTAGACAGTAGAAGTTCCCAGCACAGAGGTGTCCAACTCTAACACCACAGGGAACAGAACTCTTATGAGTAGATAGGACCACCCCCCTCCTTCCTGTCTTTGCTCCTCTCGGAAGATCCATCCATGTGCTGCTTTGAACTTGACGCAGAGGGCTGTCTGGCTTGGGAATTTATGACTATATTTGGCCTGGTGTCTGCTGGGTACACCTAAATAAAGGAGCCTGCCTTTCTGTGACTCAGAGCCTGCAGACACAACCACGTGATAGATGCACTGCTCTATCAGCTCTGGGAGTTTCTCTTGATTGGCATGTCTCAAATCCAGGGTCCATGATACCTACTCATTAATATCTCTTATCCTCTGCATCTCTGAAAGTCTCCTGTATTGATTACTATGAACCATGGACTCCTGATTTGGAAATATCATGGTCTCTGAAATATTCTTTTTTCTTCCTACTTTTGTTATTTTTAGTTTTCTATCTTGAGACATCTTTGGTGTCCTAAGCTGTCCACAGTCATCATTGTCAATAACAGTGGCTCTTCAGGACCTTGGAACTTCAGCATTGGAGACCCTGTAACAATGGGTGTCATTGGTGATAGCCATCTCGTGATTGACCATAGCCTGACTCCAGAGTCCATGTTAGACAACAAACATGAATGTTCCTCTGCATGTCCTATTTTTTCAGCCTTCTAGCCTTCACTATGCTTGAAGATTCTTCCGTGATTGGATTTGTACGAAAACCTGAGGACATTTCCCTTATTGTTTGCCATTGTGCCCCTTGCTTTTCAGTTTGAAAGCTCACTGTGGAAGCCCATGCTTTTACAGAATTGCCTCTATTTTAATGAAGATTCAGAGCACTTGGGTTTGCCTAGAGAAGACTGATACATGACCCCTCCTTCCCTCCCTTTCTTTGTCTCTCTCCCTCTTCTTTCTTTTTATCATAGACCACTCCCAGCTTGATGGTGATTATAGGACGCCTCCCTTTCACTCATTACCTCCTGTCCTCTCTTTTAAACTTCCCCGTGGCTTTATAGGAGTTGACTAACAGACCCTTTAAAAATAGTTTTCTTTATGTGTGTGAGTGTTTAGATTGAATGTCTGTGTACAACATACATGCCTGGTGTCATACAGGCTTTGGGTCCCCTGGAACTGAAGCTATGTATGGTTGTGAGTTGCCCTTTGGGTGCAGGAAATTGAACTCAGGTCCTCTGGAAGAGCAGCCAGTGCTCTTACCTTTGGAATCATTGCTCCAGCTCCTGGACTTAAGTCTTAAAGACATGTTTCAGTTCATTTTTATATTCCATATCATTTTATTATTAAAGATTCATTCATTTTTATTTTATGTGCATGAGTGTTTTACCTTCATGTATGTTTGTGTACCACATGTATGCCTAACGCTTGTGGAGTTCAGAAAAGGGCACTGGGTCCCCTGGAACTGGAGTTAGGGCCAGTTGTGGTGCTGAGACTAAAACCTGGTCTTTCAGAAAAACAATAAATGCTTTTAACTACTAAACATTGCTTCAGCACACAGATAGATTTTTTTGATGGCACAGATTTAAAAAAAAATCACAAAGCAAATGTTTGTGGTCTAGTTCACTGGTGATATATTGTTTTCAGGCTGGAGAAGCAGCAGCTAAAGTGGTCTGGACTCAGGAGGACGTGGTGCCTTGGGCTGAGGTTTTTTTTTTAATCTGGGTGGTTTTACTCATTTAAGCTAGGCATTGTTTCTGGAAATGAAACCTTTGTATTAGTTATTGCTGCATAGCAAACCACTGAGAAACTTGCTGGCTGAAAACAGCCACTTACTATTTACAATCCTCTGGCACGTCTTGGGGAGGCCCTAGCTGGACTCTCTTTGCTCTGTACAACAAGGACTGTGCCCACATTTGCTTTTGTGGTCAGTTGGCAAGTCAGCTGGTCCTGAGTGCCCCCACTCATGTTGCTGGACTGTTAGCTGGAGTGATGGGTGTCGTAAGATTGCATTGTTCTCAACTTCCAGCATCTTCAGTGCTGCTTCTTCACTTGACAGCAAGGTACCCAGAGCAGCAATGGAGGACTAGGCCTAATGTACATGTAAAATGTAAAATTGCATGTATTTTCTTATTCTGTGTATGGCAACCCATGTGCCACGTACATGTGTGTAGAGGTTAGAGGCCAGCATTTGAAGTCAAGTGCTTTCCTCCTGCCATGTGGGTCCTGGAGGTCAAACTGCGGTTATCAAGCTTGATGGCAAGTGCCTTTAGCTGTGGCACCTCGTGGCCTCCCCTGCCCCCATGCACTTTGTAAAAGCTGCTGCTTCTCTTGTTTGCAAATGCTCCATTTGCCTGAGCTACTTGCAGGGCCAAGCTCAGCATGCACTGCACACAGTAACACACACCTTGTGTGATAGTCTCTCTCTCTGAGAGCAGATTTGAGGAGAAAGGAAGAAGAAAACAAACCTGTTCTTTTTTGTTAGTTGCGAAGAGGCGCAGAGACCCCAAGGTCGAGGCAAGGCTAATGGGCATTCTGGAACCATCTGCTCTGCTCCCCTCCTAACTCGGCTTGGTTTCAGTCTTTATTTACCAGCCACATGTTCTCCTGGCGTCAGCAATGATGTCCCTTTGAGCTTCCCTGCTCTGTGACTTCTTACACATGGTTTCTTATGTATCTTTCATTCAATATTGGCAAATGGAACAGAACAGGGTGACTAAAATGATTGACTTGTGGTGCCAGTTTATTTACATTTTGAAATTTTCTTTCTAATCCAATTACCCCAAGGTGGTTTTGATGGCTGAAATATCTCTAGGATAGTCTCCAGCCAAAGCTGTGCCACTGAAAATCAGGTTCAGCCCATCTGAGTTTCTGGCCCCTTGGGATAGTAGCCAAGCTGGGAGGGGCACACGAACAAAATGTTTATGAAAGAGTGAGAGAAGTTTCTTGGGTATTTAATAAATTTTTATTTTTATTTTTTGTATTCCACATATTTACCTGAGAATGACAACAATGAACAAGAACATTAGAGGACTATAAATGTCATCATTGTCTCTGAATGTCCCACGTTAATTGACATTCTGGGAAAATAGTGTATTCAGAAGGGAAAAAAATCATGGTTGACATTCTAGATACCATGTACCTAAATGATCTGGGATAACCCCAGTCACAAGTCTGTGGTCTCAAACTGTATATGGAGAAGCCCTTTCTGACAGAGCTCAGAGACCACCACAACTTTGTCAAAGAATGTTTCTTAGTTTGGAGTTTGTAAAACTGACTGCCTTAGTTTGTAATTTCATGACAATATTCTGAGAGGGAGGGAGGGAGGGAAAGAGGGAGAGAGAGAGGGGCGGGGAGAGAGAGAAAGGGGGGTGTTAGTGTTTCTGGGATCAAAAAGCTGAACTGGTAATATGCTTCTCAGTCTGAATCTGGGGTAGTTTCTTCTCATTCTGATTAGGGATGTATGAAACCTGTTGTTCCATCCCTGGTACTCTGATAAAATAAACTCATATAAGGCAACTTGAGGGAGAAAGGGTTTATTGTAGCTTACAGTTCCAGAATACAACCATCACTAAGGAGAAGGCTAAGACAGCAGGTCACATCACAGCCACAGTCAAGAGCAGAAAGAAATGACTGCTTAGTGCTCAGCCAGCTTGTGCTCAGCTGAGCTCACTTGGTACACAGTTTAGAACACTGCCCACAGTGGGTTGGGTCTTCCTGTATCGATCAATTACCTTAATTAAGACAATCCCCAACCGACAGGCACACATTCCTAGACACTCTCTTTGCAGGTAATTCTAGGTGGTGGTGGTAAGGTGACACGCAAGCTAGTCACCACACCAGCTGTACACAGAGAGGCCTGGGCCCCACTCTGAGAGTGACTGAGGTCTCAGCAGGACCTAAGAACATGTGTTATAACACATTCTCAGGTGAATCTGTTGCTTGCTGGCCTGGGAACTGTACCATGAGAACCTCTACTACAGTGCAGTGAGTGTAGTTACATCAAGGTATATATAGCCTGAGTAGCACAAAGCCTAAATTCTTGGCACTAAATAGGTTTTGGATTTAAGATCCCTTTATTTTATTTTGGAATATTTGAAGATATGTAATGATAAATCTTAAGGATGGGACCCCAGTCTAAACACAGAAAAATAATTTATTTCCATACTTCTATAGTAAACTAGATATGACCTCATGCAATATTTTGTAATAAGTTTGTGCACTTTGCCCGTGACCCATCACAAGATTGGGTGAGAAATTTTTGACTTGTGCTATCATGCTGATTCTGAGAATATTTCAAATTTTTGGAGCATTTTAGATTTCAGATGTTAGGATTGGGTCTTCTTAATCCATTGGGAAGGCAGTAAATTAAAGTGAAATTTAATCGATTGTGAAATAAATGAAAAACAATCATTTGAAAAATGCTCCTGTGCCTTAATCCTTCACAGTTTGCGTTTATCTATATATTATATATATATATATATATATATATATATATATATATATGTATATAAATAAAAATATATGTGTGTATAGACATCTCATCACCTGGCTCCTTACACCACCACCTCCATCATCTCTTCTCTGTGTTTGTCCAGCATTTAGCTGGAATATTCCACAGCTGGAAACCTCTAGTAGGGGAATCTTTTCTTTATCAGATTTTCCCTCATTTTTGCCTAAACTGTAAACCAAACCACAGCAGAACCATTTTTCAAATCACTAGAACAACACCATCTTATTCATTCCTTAATCCTCTGTGTTAGTTTTAGTACTTAGAGGCATTCCCATTGAAAAATGATCTCTATGGAGTCCATGGGGTGAATAGTTTGCTTTATGATGAGTAACTTCCATTGCAGATGTCCCATATTCAAAGGACACATTTATGAATTTACTTGTGAATGGTGGGAAAGGAATATTTGAGTATCTAGTTCTCTTGTTAAAGGGAATAGTATTTCTTCTTTAAATGCAGTTGGGTGGATCGATCCTCATCTTCTGGTACCATATATTCTTTTCATAAAAGACATCTTTTTATGGTGCCTCTGTGATTAAATTAAAAAAAAAAAACAAAACAAAAAACCCTCCCCCCATGTAGCCAGTTTAGATTGTAGGTAGAATCCACCCTCTAGTGGCCAAATGCAACATGAAAAAGTCGTGAGAGTGAAATAAAAGAGGAAAGATTCCTTTTTTTTTTTTTTTTTTTTTTTTGCATATGACTAGGTTGTAACCCAGTTCTGAAGGCAATCTTAAGAGATGTCTTTTCAGGCCAGTGTTAATGTCAATATATTGCTAGATAATTCTCAAGATGATAATCAAGTTTAAGAGGAATCACCTTTACATAGGCAAGTGCTTCTGTGCGGCAGCTTCCCAGCAGAGCTCACTTGACTTTTGGTGCTCTTTGTAACCATGGCTGTGCCATCCCATCCACAAGCTGTGTCATCTACGACACAGTGCTTTGTCCTTACATGCGGTTTGGAAGGAGAATTCTGCTTGCTACAATAGATAGAATGCTGGTGGTTCGCTCTAGTCCAATGCTATTAACATTTTTTACTTCAGATATGATTTATGAAGTATATGTTAGAATTCTGCCCTCACTCCAGCTGTGTGATCACACATGTGCAGTCCAGGAGTTAAGCAAAAGGTCCTGCATCTTACATCATCTGTATGCGCTGGCCACTACGTGCACCTGGCATGGTCATGCAATCAGCACATGTGTGGTGTAGTTCCATACCGGGGGCCCTTAAAGCCAGGCGCAGACCCCACCTTCTTTCTCTCCCATTCTGCTCAGCTCTCTCTCCCCCACCCCACCATCTTTCTCTTTCCTCCCCAGGCCTGGTCTTTTTTGTCCCTCCTAATAAAGCTCTCTGCTACTATGCAACCATGTTCTGTCCTGACCGTGACCTTCCAGCTGGTAACCAGTGCTGCCACCAGTGCCCTTATCATTCATTTCAGAATATACTTAATCTAGAGAGACTTTTGGGTTTTAAACAAAAACTTCCCTGCTGATTGGATAGTATAATCCTTGTTTTTAAAAGTGTTTTCTTTGTTAGCGATCTCTCTTGGTGTGGTGGCTGTTTCCTGTGTCTGAAGAAGGCTTGTCCTTCCTTTTATAGACTTGGAGAGTTCCTCTCATCTCATCTCTCAAAAAGTCTGTAATGAAGTCAGGCCTTTTCTCCTTATTCACTGTTCAACCATGGATTAGATGTGGTCATCATTTCCCTTATTATGTGAGGCAGTATTTAAATTTGTTAGACTACATATATCAGGAAAGTGGGGATGATAATGTCCATTTTCTGTTTTCGAAAATGTTTTTTCAGGCACTTTAATGCATTTTTTGTTCAAACCAGACATTTGCAAAAAAAGGAACTCTTCTGCATTTATGAATGCACAGGTTACTCTGCCCTATGATTTCATTTCTTAGCAAATTTAATTCACCCCATTTGACCAGGTGTATTCTTTATGTACTAATCTGTGTTCCTAAGAAGCATAAAATGTACCATTATAAAGAGAAAGTGCAGAACGTGGGTTTGGGTATTGAGCAGTGAGTCAAAGTTCTACTTCTAAGTGGGAAACCAGATCCATCCTGGAGGTTACTCTCAGGGGATGAAGCTGTGGAAAGGGGGTGGGGTTCAAAAGTTAAAGATAAACAGCATTACCTGTACTAGAAAACAACTGGCCTCTGAGCCACTGGTTTGAGAGCTGGGCCAACCAGCTGAGTACTATGGAATGCTGAGCTGGTATTGTCTATTTTTTTCAGTGAGGTTGTGTGTGTGTGTGTGTGTGTGTGTGTGTGTGTGTGTGTGTGTGTGTGTGTGTATGTGTGCTCCCTATGTGATGTGGTGTTTTAGAGCAATGGCATCTTTGAGCATTCAAATACTCAGAGCTTTTACAGTGTGTGTGAACCTGATACTCATTTCTGGAGCAAGACTCCTAGGTTGTCGGTTTAGATAATATTTGTACCTTGGCCTGTTATGCCCAGATTTTGGGGAGCCTCAAAAGACCACTATAGAGACCAGATCCCATATGTAAAAGCAAAGAGCCTTTATTTTAAGCTCAGAGCTTGGTCTGTCTGTCTGACACAGTGAGCAGAGGCCCCCAAGCCTGGGCAGGGTGGGGGTTTTATTGTAGCAGAGGATGGGGTGAGGGGATTTTCAGAGTTTAGGATTGGCTGACATTTGTGCTGGGAATGTTTGGAATGCCAGATATTTCCCCTTAGTTGTAGGCCCTCTCTGGGTGGGATCAGCTTATGGTTTTTCCTGGGTCCAGGGTTGCCAGTCACAGCAGGACCTATAAGCCTGTCATGACATCTCTGTGGTCAAGCTGTTTTGGGCCCTCCCACAGGGCCACATGACCACATCTCAAATGGATCAGGTACTTATTGTGTGGCAGACATTATGCTAGGAGCATCCCTTGCGTTAGAACCTCATGGGCAGGGTCAAGTGCTTGTCCTCCTGATGACAGGACAGGAGCCTCCTCCTTTTACATGTGTCCTTTATTGTTGCAGATTGTCCCATTGACGAAGATGTCACTCATTGGGACTAAGCTGCAGTCACATACCTGGGTGGCCTAGAGGTCCTCACATGTAAACACTCAATGTCGATTTATAGAAAAATATCTAACAAAGAGAAAATGTTATCAAGTACCATTTAGTTAACAAAAGATAACTTGGGAAGCACAAATCCTACAGTGTTGAAACACCTCTCAAACTCAGAAACCTCACCCTGCCTCACCTGCCTCTACAGGTGACTCTCTAAGAACAGTACCCAAGGACTTTATACCAGGAGGTGATGCTGATCCTTAGGAACCCTGACATTTCTGGGAGGGACCCTGCTCTCTGCCTGCTCTAATTTCATTATATTCTGAACTAATTTCTGTTCTAGCTTATCTCTGGGATTTCCCATCTGTATTTTTTGTTTGTTTCTTGTCTTCAAGTTGACATCTCTGGGTCCTCCCCTCTCCTCCCCCATTCCTGTACATCTTCTGGCTTCTTGTTTTTACAAATTAACCTAATTTTTTTTATTAGTGTGTGTGCACACATGTGTGCATGATGTACGTAGGTATACATGCCATGGCATATGTGGAGGTCAGAGGAGAATGCCTCTACCTTGTAGCAGGAATCTTACAGGTCTTATTAATAAGAACAAACCCGAGGCCAGTTATTGGGGTGAATGAGGCCAGTTATTGGGATGAATGCTGGAAGATCAGAGACACAGAACAAGCCACAGCTACCTTACTTCGCCAGTTCCTCAGCTGGTTTTGTTTCCTCAGACTGGAACCTTCTGTGTCCTAATCCCAATGGCTTTCAGCTGAACTGTGTTGCTCCAAAGCCTAAAAGCTGAACCAGCCAAAATGCTTAACTAACTTAGTTCCTGGTCGTCAGGCCTTATATACCTTTCTGCTTTCTGCTATCACTCCCTGGGATTAAAGGCTGGATTTCTGGGATTAAAGGCGTGTGTCACCATGCCTAGCTATTTCTAAAGTGGCCTTGAACTGAGAGAGACCCAAGAGAGAAATAATACTACCTAATAAAAAATAAAAACAGGAAGTGCATGCAAGCAGCTTCCAAAAGAAATGTGAATTGACAGAAACAGCCAGCTGCCTGGACAGTCCCCTGAGGTTTCTCTACAGAGTTGGGGCATCATCTTCAGCCTATAGGCTTAGCATATCTGACAGACTCATTTGTGAACTAGGATGTATACAAGGTCAACAGTTTGACCACACATTTGGTGAGAGCAGTCAATGTACCAGAAACACCTGAATTCCATTAGTGTCATGTCATGATTCAGGATTTTAAATTCTAGAAATTGTTGATTTTTTTTTTTTTTTCTAATTCAGCTGTCCATTTTTCTTGGCTGTGTGTATGTGGCTTCATCTCAGCATCCTGTTCTTCTCCACATCCCTCTATTAAATGCCAGTCTACTGTTGAGAGGGGTGAGCTTAGGTATTCTTTAAGAATAACTTTCATCTGCTGTTCCATTGCACATCAGAAGCCATTGGCCCACTCCCTGTTTAGCTGCCTTTGAAGAAAAGGGCATGGTACCTTTTCCAGATTGCAGGGCCACTCACTTCAGGGATAGTGCCATATTGTCCTGACAACTGCCTCTGGGTCCCACCCCTGGGCACCAGCCATCCTGGGAGGACCTGCCCAACTTGGCCCCAGCACTGCAGGCAGACCTTACAACCTCCATGCCCTGCCCCCATACCCATCTTCCAGAGACCCCAACCACTTCAGGAGACTTAGAAAGCAGCCCCCAGCTTCCATCCTGTCCTGGGACTCGCATCTGGACCAGAGGTGAGTGCCTGGGGTTATAGTCAGAGAGGCAACTGCCCCTGGGTCCCACCCCTGGGCACCAGCCATCAGGGAGGACCTGTCCAACTTGGCTCCAGTTTCTGGCCATTTGGTGGGCCCTGCAGGAAGGCTACCCTTTTCCAAGACAGCAGGCAGACCCTGCAATTTCCAGACCCTGCCCCAACACCCATTTGCCAGAGAATCCAGCCACTTCCTGAGACTCAGAGACCAGCCCCTAGATTCTATCCTGCCCTGGAACTCCCACCTGGACCAGAGACCATCGGTTGGACACTACAACCTCAACGCGTTGCCCCCACACCCATCTGCCAGAGACCCCAGCCGCTTCCAGAAAATTAGAAGCCAGCCTCCAGCATTCCATCCTGCCCGGAACTCCCATCTGGACCAGAGAGTCCCCAGCTACCATCTACCCCTGAACTCCCATCTGGACCAGAACTTCCATCCTGTCCCGGAACTCCCATCGGGACAAGAAGAGCTCCCATCTTGACAGGATAAGGAGACCCCAGGGACTTCCTGAGACTCAGAGTCCAGCCCCCCAGCTCCTATCCAGCCAGCACTCTCATCTGGACCAGAGCTCCCATCTGGCCCAGAGCTTCCATCTGGACCAGAGAGAGGCTCCCTAAATCTGTCAGCTCTGTCTGGACCAAGTACACTGATAAGACCAAGAATGAATCCACAAGGAGATGGGCAGACGTCAAAGCAGAGGTACATACAACAAAATTAAGAGCAATACAGCATCACCAGAACCTAGCCCTTCTCCAACAGCTAGACCTGAACATCACGGAATGGAAGAAGAAGAAGAAAACAACCTTATAAGTAACATCATGAAGAGGCTAGAGCCTTATATAGAAGAAATAAAAAGTAAAGTAGAGGAACAGACAAACAAAAAAATGGGAAGAACGCTATAAAAAACTAGAGGAAAGGACAAATAAAGCAGAAGACAATGAATCCCTGAAAGAAAATCATGAAAAAGCAATGAAACAGACGAGGGAAACAGTCAAAGACCTGAAGAGGGAAATAGAAAAAAATGAAGAAGACACTAGCAGAAGGAATGCTGGAAATAGAAAATCTGAGTAAACAAACATGAACTTCAGATGCAAGTATAACCAACAGAATGCAAGAGATAGAAGAGAGAATCTCTGGTGTTGAAGATACGTTAGAAGAAGTAGATTCATCAGTCAAAGAAAACACTAAAACCAACAAAGTCATGACCCAAAATGTCCAAGAAATTTGGGACACCATGAAAAGACCAAACCTAAGAAAAATAGGGATAGAAGAAGGAGAAGAATACCAACTCAAGGGCACAGAAAATATATTTAACAAGATCTTATAAGAAAACTTTCCCAACTTAAAGAAGGAAATGCCTATGAAGATATAAGAAGCCTATAGGACACCAAACAGACTAGACTCCCCAAAAAGTCCCCACACCACATAATAATTAAACAAATAAACTTACAGAATAAAGAAAGAATTTTAAGGGCAGCAAAGGAAAAAAGGCTGAGTGACTTATAAAGGCAAACCGATCAGAATAACACCTGATTTCTCAATGGAGATTTTGAAAGCCAGAAGGACCTGGACAGGTATAATGCAGACACTAAGAGACCATGGATGCCAGCCTAGACTAATATACCCAGCAAAACTTTCAATCATCATAGATGGAGTGAACAAGACCTTCCAAGACAAAACCATATTTAAACAATACTTATCCACAAAACCAGCCCTACAGAAAGCACTAGAAGGAAAATTCCAACCTAAGGAAGGCAGACACACCCATGAAAACACAGGCCATAGATAACACCACAGCAGTAAACCCCAAAGAAGAGAAGTACACACACACACTACCACCAAAAAATAAAAATAACACAGGAATGAACAATCACTGGTCATTAATATCCCTTAATATCAATGGACTTAATTCATCTATAAAAAGACACAGACTAACAGAATGGATATGAAAACAGGACCCATCTTTCTGCTGCATAAAAAAAACACACTCAAATTCTAAAATAGACACCTCCTAAGAATAAAAGGCTGGGAAAAGACTTTCCTATCAAATGGTCTTAAGAAGCAAGCTGGTGTAGCCATCTTAATATCCAGCAAAATAGACTTCAAACTAAAATCAATCAAAAGAGATGATGAAGGACATTATATACTCATCTCAGGAAAGACCCACCAAGATGAAGTCTCAATTCTGAACATTTATGCCCCAAACACAAGGGCACCCACATATGTAGAAGAAACATTACTAAAGCTTAAATCACATATAAAACCCCACACATTAATAGTGGGAGACTTCAACACCCCACTTTCACCTCTGGACAGATCGGCCAAATTGAAACTAAACAGAGACATAAAGGACTTAACTGATGTCTACAAAACATTCCACCCAAACAAAAAAGAATATACCTTCTTCTCAGCACCCCATGGAACCTTCTCTAAAATCGACCACATACTTGGCCACAAAGCAAATCTCAACACATGCAAAACAATTGGAATAACCTCCTGTGTTCTATCGGACCACCATGGTTTAAAGTTAGATTTCAACAACAGAAAAAAAAAGTACAGAAATCCTACAATCTCATGCAAACTGAATAATGCTCAACTGAATCACCAATGGGTTAAGGAAGAAATAAAGCAAGAATTTAAAGACTTCCTAGAGATCAATGAAAATGAATACACCACATACCCAAACTTATGGGACAATATGAAAGCAGTGCTAAGAGGGAAATTCATACTGAATGCCCACATAAAGAAGCTGGAGACATTTCTCACTAGTGACTAGACAGCACACCTGAAAGCCCTTGAACAGGAAAAAGCAAAGTCTCCCAGGAGGAACAGATGCCAGGAAATTATCAAATTGAGAGCTGAAATCAATAAAATAGAAATAAAGAGAACAATACAAAGGATTAATGAAACAAAGAGTTGGTTCTTTGAGAAGATCAACAAGATAGACAAGCCCTTATCCAAACTAACCAAAAGACAGAGAGAGAGCATCCAAATTAACAAAATCAGAAATGAAAAGGGGAACATAACAAAAGACAATGAGGAAATCCAGAGAATCATCAGGTCATACTTCAAAAACCTCTACTCCACAAAACTGGAAAATCTACAAGAAATGGATAATTTTCTGGATAGGTACCACATACTTAAGTTAAATCAAGACCAGATAGCCATTTAAATAGTCCAACAACTCCTAAGGAAATAGAATCAGTCATTAAAAGCCTCCCAGCCAAAAACAGCCCAGGACCAGATGGTTTCACTGCAGAATTCTACCAGATCTTCAAAGAAGACTTAATACCAATACTCTTCAAATTATTCCACACAATAGAAGCAGAAGGAATATTACCAAACTTCTTCTATGAGGCTACAATTACCCTGATTCCTAAACCAAACAAAGATGCAACAAAGAAAGAGAACTACAGACCGATCTCCCTCATGAACATTGATGCAAAAATACTCAATAAAATACTGGCAAACAGACTCCAAGAACACATCAAAACAATTATCCACCATGATCAAGGAGGCTTCATCCCAGGGATGCAAGGGTGGTTCAACATAGGAATGTCCGTCAATGTAATACACCATATAAACAAACTCAAAGAAAAAAAACCACATGATCATCTCACTAGATGCAGAAAAGGCATTTGACAAAATCCAACACCCCTTCATGATAAAGGTCTTGGAGCAATCAGGAATACAGGGAACATACCTAACATAATAAAGGCAATCTACAGCAAGCCAACAGCCAACATCAAATTAAATGGAGAGAAACTCAAAGCAATACCACTAAAATCAGGAACAAGGCAAGGCTGTCCCCTCTCTCCATACTTATTCAATATAGTACTTGAAGTTCTAGCCAGAGCTATAAGACAACATAAGGAGATTAAGGGGATACAAATTGGAAAGGAAGAAGTCAGGCTTTCCCTATTTGCAAATGACATGATAGTATACATGAGTGACCCCCAAAATTCAACCAAGGAACTGATACAGCTAATAAAAACCTTCAGCAACATAGCAGGATACAAGATCAACTCAAAAAAATCAGTAGCCCTCCTAAATACAATAGACAAACAGGCTGAGAAGGAAATCAGAGATACATCACCCTTTACAATAGCCACAAGTGATATAAAATACCTTGGGGTTATTCTAACTAAGCATGTGAAGGACCTATATGACAAGAACTTTAAGTCCCTGAAAAAAGAAATTGAAGAAGATGTCAGAAAATGGAAAGACCTCCCATGCTCATGGATAGGCAGGATTAACATAGTAAAAATGGCAATCTTACCAAAAGCAATCTACAGATTCAACGAAATCCCCATCAAATTACCAGCACAATTCTTCACAGACCTGGAAAGAATAATACTCAACTTTATATGGAAAAAAAAAAAAAAAAACAAACAGGATAGCCAAAAGAATCCTGTACAATAAAACAACCTCTGGAGGCATCACGATCCCCGACCTCAAGCTCTATTATAGAGCTACCATAATAAAAACAGCTTGGTACTGGCATAAAAACCGACATGTGGACCAATGGAATCTAATTGAAGACCCTGACATTAACCCGCACACCTATGAACATATAATTTTTGACAAAGAAGCCAAAAATGTACAATGGAAAAAAGAAAGCATCTTCAACAAATGGTGCTGGCATAACTGGATGTCAATGTGTAGAAGGCTGCAAATAGATCCATATCTGCACAAAAGTTAAGTCCAAGTGGATCAAAGACCTCAACATACATCCAGCTTACTCTGAACCTGAGAGAAGAGAAAGTAGGAAGTACTCTTGAACACATTGGCACCAGAGATCACTTTCTAAATATAACACTAGTAGCACAGACACTGAGAGAAACAATCAATCAATGGGACCTGTTGAAACCAAGAAGCTTTTGTAGAGCAAAGGACATGGTCAACAAGACAAAGAGACAGCCTACAGAATGGGAAAAGGTCTTCACCAACCCCACATCTGACAGAGGGCTGATATCCAGAATATATAAAGAACTCAAGAAATTAGACATCAAAATGCCCAACAGTCCAATTAAGAAATGGGGTATAGAACTAAACATAGAATTCTCAACAGAGGAAGTTCAAATGGCTGAAAAACATTTAAGGAATTGCTCAACATCCCTAATTTTCCGGGAAATGCAAATCAAAACGACTCTGAGATACCACCTTACACCTGTCAGAGTGGCTAAGATCAAAAACACATACCACAGCTTATGCTGGAGAGGATGTGGAGCAAGGGGAACTCTCCTCCACTGGTAGTGGGAATGCAAGCTTGTACAGCCACTTTGGAAATCAATATGGCACTTCTTAGAAAATTGGGAATCCATCTCCCCCCAAGACCCAGCTGTAGCACTCTTGGGCATATACCCAAGCAATGCTCAATCATACCACAAGAGCATTTGCTCAGCTATGTTCATATCAGCATTGTTTGTAATAGTCAGAACCTGGAAACAACCTAGATGCCCTTCAACTGAAGAATGGATAAAGAAAACATGGTACATATACACAATGGATTACTACTCAGCAGAGAAAAACAATGACATCATGAGGTTTGCAGGCAAATGGATGGATCTAGAAAAAATCATCCTGAGTGAGGTAACCCAGACTCAGAAGGAAGAACATGGTATGCACTCACTCATAGTAGGATACTAGATGTAAAACAAAGATGACTAGACTGCTACACAACTCCAGGGAGGCTACCTAGGAAACGGGACCCTAGGAAAGACACAGGGTTTGCCCAACAACAGAGAAATGGATGAGATCTACATGAACAACCTGGACGACAGTGGGAGTAATGAAGGGCAAGGTTTGAGGGAAAGAAATCTTAGGGGAGCAGGAGATCCCAGCTGGATCAAGAACAGAAAGGGAGAACAAGGAATAACGGACCATGATACATGATGACCACATGAGAACAGGAATAGGCAGAGTGCTCGAGAGGTCCCCAGAAATCCACAATGATACATCCTCTGTAGACTGCTGGCAATGGTGGAGAGAAAGCCTGATCGGACCTAGTCTGGTGATCAGATGGCCAAACACCCTAATGGTCATGCTGGAACTCTCCTCCAATACCTGATGGAAGTGGATGCAGAGAGCCTCAGCCAGGCTCCAGGTGGAGCTCCAGGTGTCCAATTGTCGAGAAAGAGGAGGGACTGTAAGAGCGTGAATTGTTGAGCCCAAGATTGGAAAAGCACAGTGACAAATAGCCAAATGAATGGAAGCACATGAATTATGAACCAAAGGCTGTGGAGCCCCCAGCTGGAGCAGGCCCTCTGGATAAGTGAGAGAGTTGAATAGTTTGAACTGTTTGGGAGGCACCCAGGCTGTGGGACTGGGACCTGTCCTTAGTGCATGAGCTGGCTGTTTGGAACCTTGGGCTTACACAGGGACACTTTGCTCAGCCTGGAAGGAGGGGACTGGACCTGCCTGTACTGAATCCACCATGTTTAAATGAATCCCGAGGGGAGTCTTGGCTCTGGAAGAGATGGGAATGGAGAGCTGTAGCTGGGGGGAAGGTGGGGGCGGGGACGGGAAGTTGGAGGACAGGGGAACCCATGGCTGATGTGTAAAATTAAAACACAAATATAATAAATAACAAAAAACAAAAGTTCACGCTAAAAACTCCTCAAAAAAAAAAAAAAAAGTCCAAACTCCAGATATGGGTTTTTCACAAACAATTTGAGGCAAGATCCAATCAGTTCTCTTTATAAGATCAATTCTATTCCTTTTGAGATATTTGCTGTTAATTTCTCCCAAAATATTAGTGTAAGTTCTTTGCCAAGGGTCACTTTCTGTCCATAATTTTTCAATGACCTCTTTAGTTAAAGGTACTAGAATTTCTGCTGGGTCTATTCCTGCTAATTGACGTAGTCTCAATTTTCCTTTTAAAATTAAGTCAGAGATTTTTTCCACATAAGTTTTTAATTTTTTATTTGGTTTATTCGGTAAAAATATCCATTCCAATATAATATCTTCTCTCTGCATTAATATTCCTGTAGGAGAATGCTTAGAGAATAAAATAACCCAAATACAATCGAGCTTTGGATCAATACGATCCACATGTCCTTCATGTACTTTCTTTTCTACCAAGGCCAATTTTTTCTCAGCTCCAGGTGATAATTCTCTTGGACTATTTAAGTCCTTCTCACCTTCTAAGGTTTTAAGAAATTATTCAGTTCATCATTTTTTACCCCAACAATAGTTTGTAGATGATAAATGTCTCCAAATAATCTTTGAAAGTCATTGCGAGTTTATAGTTGATGTCTGCTAATTTGCACCTTTTGAGGTCTAATTTTTTGTTGCTCTATTTTATATCCTAAATAATTAATAGAATCTCCTCTTTATATCTTATCAGGAGTATTTTGTAAACCCCAGCAAGGCAATATTTTCTTTACTTCTTCAAACATTTTTTCTAAAGTATCTGTATTTGAGTCAGCTAGTAAAATATCATCCATATAATGATAAATTATAGATTTAGGAAATTTTTTACGTATTGCTTCCAAGGGTTATTGTACAAAATATTCGCACAGGGTTGGACCATTCAACATTCCCTGTGGGAGGACTCTCCATTGAAATCTTCTAACTGGTTGAGAATTATTATAAGTAGGCCCCGTGAAAGCAACTCCTTCTCTGTCTTTTTCTTGTAAGGGTATTGAAAAGAAACAGTCTTTTAAATCGATAACTATGAGAGGCCATCCTTTAGGTAACAGAGTAGGCAAAGGAATTCCAGATTGTAAAGAGCCCATTGGTCGAATTACTTTGTTAATTGCTCTAAGGTCTGTTACCATTCTCCATTTACCAGATTTCTTGAACTCAGAGATCTGGCTAGCTCTGCCTCCCAAGTGCTGGGATTAAAGGCATGCGCCACCACCGCCCAGTTTCTGCTATGGCTTGCTCTGACCCCAAGGCAACTTTATTAACATATAAATAAAATCATATTTTACAAATATAGTATCACCACACTACTTGTGGAGCCATCTTGCTAGCCCACATATCTTTTAAGCTGGATCCATCTCTTTAGCATCAACTTCACTGTTTGGCAACAGAATCAGAATTCAGCAAATACTCATGAAACAAACTTATTTTTCTCAGATCATTTGATTTTCTGAGAAAAACCATCAGTCCCTTTTGCTCACTTAAGGTTAGCTTCTAGAAAGTGCTTTGCATTCTTTCCCGCCCCTCATGTTCTTCAGCCACTTCCCGCTAATGGATTTGACTGTGTTCACAAGTTTGTAGAACAGAAACTGACCTCAGTTAATGCCCCCTCTTCCCCACAGAACATTGTTGCAGAAGTTCAAGATAAGACAAGGCCGGAGTCTGGCTTGACCCTCACACTCTCCTCATATGCTACTCATCACCAGGTGTTTCTGGTTTACTTTTCAAGTCGCTCTTAGCAATGCATTGGCACCACCTTCTTCTTTGATGGGATCCCTGCCCATTGTGGCAGCCTCCTCAATGGTCTCTCTCTTCCTAATCGTTTGAAGTAATGCTCTGCCCTGTAAAATGAGGGAGTCACCCAACACCTCTCAGTGACCCAGGGCTCCCTGCCTTAAGTAAGTTTCATTTGAAAGCTCACTTCTATTAACATAATAGGATTATGTCCTTCATGCCTATATCTCAACTACCTTGGGTGAGGTGGAGGATTTGATTTTCTCAGAACTGGCCTAGACTTGAATCTAAGCCATAGATAGATGTTCCCATTTATCTCCTCACACTGGAAAGAGGGAAAGACTTAAGTGTCCTTAAAGAAACCTCCCAACTCACATCTCACTTACTGAAGCTTGACTACACAGCAAACACAGGTAAAAAAATGTTCTTTAAAGCTGCTTTTGCCCTAAATTCAGGTGGAGCTGGGGTCTGAGCAGCAAGTCTTGGCCTGTTTGGCCTGAGCATATGATTATTGGGTTTGGATGATCTTGCCAGGTTTTTTCTTTGAGGCAGCATGAAGCACGAATCGCCTCCTTCCCCCAATGTGACAGGAATGGATGAGTTGTTGGAATTTGTCACACAATGTGTGAAAGCCATCTGGCTACAACCAGAGCCTTAGAGTTTGGATTTTTCAGAGGATGACAACATGATGGGCCAGGCGAGGAAAAGAACTAAGGAGTAAACAGTGTGGGCTGCAGCCATCTTACATTGGTGTTTGAATCATGTGGAGGCTGTGGGGGAAGGCGAAGAGCTGGCTGTGGGAGGGCTTGCTTTCCAAATGGAGCAAGTAGGATGAGCAGCATTTCAGACCAGAGCAGCAGGTGTTTGGGAACATTCTCTTCTCCACCACATCTGGGCTGTGGTCTCTTTGCCTGAAAAGTAGGGGCAGTCCTTCCTGGAAAATGGCTCCACTACCCCATTTGCTGGGGTGGGTGAGGCCAGAGCACCCCCAGTTCTCAATGTTCTTGAGAGGTACAGAACCAGCAATGTGTGTGTGTGTGTGTGTGTGTGTTCATCAGAAGGATTTGTTAGATTGGCTTGTACAACTGGAAGATGGAATAATTCCAGAATGTTGATGTGGGAGAAGCAGAAAACTCACTAGCTTCAGTTTAGTTAGTTACCGTATGCAGCCCCACACTGACACCAAAGGCCTACAGACTCCTTGGAGGGTTCTCTGCATTAAAATATAGAAGAAGCTGCAGCTTGCTGTCCATGGGCAGTGGCAGCCGCACCTTCTCAGGGTGAACTTGCATACAATGGCTGGCTTCCTATGTGTGGTGATGTGAATAAGAATGGCCCTCATAGGCTCATATGTTTAAATGCTTAGTCACCAGGGAGTGGAATTCTTTGAAAGGATTAGAAGGTACACTTATTGAAGGAAGTGTATCATTAAGTATTTGTTTGGTGGAAGAGTCACGAGCCATGGTTACCAGAGTTAGAATGGGCTTTATTAGAAAGAAGAGGGGATAGGACAGAGAAGTAAGGCCTGGCAGAGAGGAAACACAAAGAGGCGCAGAGAGAGAGCGTGGGGGTCTGCATGTCGCCTGCTGATGACACAAGACATTAAACCTGGAAGAGCAGGATCCTTACACATACCAGGCCCCAGGCTTGCTCATTCTCTCTCTCACTTTCTCTCTCTCTCTCTCTCTCTCTCTCTCTCTCTCTCTCCTCTCCCTCCCCTCCTCCCTCCCTCCCTCCCTCCCTCCCTCCTCTCTCTCTCCCCTCCCCCTCCCTCCCTGCCTCTCTCTCTCTCTCTTTCCCCCCCCCCCTCCCTCCCTCCCTCTCTCTCTTACCCCCCTCCCCCTCCCTCCCCTTCTCTCTCTCTTTCCCCCCTCCCCCTCCCTCCCTCTCTCTCTCCCCCCCCTCCCCCTCCCTCCCTCCCTCCCTCCCTCTCTCTCTCTTCTCTCTCCCTCCCTCCCCCCTCCCCCTCCGTCCCCCCCCTCTCTCCCCTCTCTCTGCCTGTGGATCAGGATGTAAAGCTCTCAACTACTGCTTCAGTCAGTGCCATGCATGCTGCCATCATAGTCATGGACTCACCCTCTGAAACTGTAAGCAAGCCCTCAATTAAATACTTTCTTTCGTAAGAGTTGCCTTGGTCATGGTGCCTCTTTATGGCAGTAGAACAGTAACAAGACACTGTGCTTCCTCTTTAGTCCATCAGGTCCCCCAGCCTGTGGGGTGGTTTTATTCACATTCAGGGCCAGTCCTTTTCCTTCAGTTCTTCTTTCCTTTGTCCAACTTCTCTGATAATGTCCTCCTGCATACGTGCCTCACTCACCCTGGAGGCATGTCTTAATACAGTCACCTTGATAATCAAGAGTGACCATCACATTCAGCCTAGTGGCAGAACTGCAGTAGACTTCTCAGGACCTCAGAACCACCAGTATGGGTACTAGGCTTACTCTTGCCATTATCCCATTGGTTTGTCTAAACTTAGTCCCAGATGAATCCAGTGTCTATCTCCTTTTGTGGAATAGCACTGTTGGAGATACCCAGGGCTGGTGTTATAATCAGACTTCAGTGGCCGATGAAATCTGGGGACTGATGCTAATTCTTTTTTTCTCTGATAATTTTTTGTTCACTCTTTGCAACAGTTTGGAACTTCCTATCCCCAGCTCCCTTCAAATCATCCTCACCTTAAAGACTCTAGGATGGTATTCTCAAAACAAACCATTTATCCTTCACACAAGGGCCAGAGACAATCTGACAATCACACCGGAGTAAGAAGGCTGCTGAAATCTAGCATATAGGAGTCAGGGGTGTGCTTAGTACCCTACAGTTTGCAAGAAAGTGCCCAACCGTGAAGTGTGATAGGCTCCAAAATATCAATGTAGTATCATATTTTCTGCCTCCACTTATTTTTGCATATATTCCAGGGTCCCCAGTGGATGGCCTGATACCATGTGCCAAACTCTTTCTAGATGGTCATCTTCAGTAACATCCAAGATCTGGAGATGCTCAAGTCCCTTGTAGAAAATAATAATTGTATTTGCATACAGTCTATGTACTTCCTTTTGTATATTTAAAGCATCTCTAGGTATTTCATAATTCCTAATAGTATATAAACATTATATCATCAATGGTTGTTTTATTATTTTAGTTAGGGAGTATAACAAGAAAATAATTCTGTATATGTTCAGTCAAATACAACTTTCCTTCCAAATAGTATTTAGCTGTGGTAGGTTGAGTTCTTGGATGTGGAACCTCCAGATACAGAGGACAGGCTATACTATGGGGTTCAGTGTGGGTACACTGGTACGATTCATGTCCCACACAGGTTGAAGAGAAATGGTACTGAGGAGGGCATGAGGTTTATAACTTACTGGAAGTTTATTTCTGTAACTTTCCATGGAAAGTTTTCAGGCCACAGTCTACTATGGGCTAATGAAACTGCAAAAACTAAAACTTGAGATAAGGGGAGAGCACTGCAGAGACACAGGAAGAGTGATGTCTGAATAGGGATGTCATGGACGGAATTAGATCCCTCCCCAAATCCATGATTTGAAGCTGACCCATCCAGTGTGACCATCCCTGGAGACAGTGCCCTTAAAGATGTGATGAAAGGAGCTGGGAAGACAGCTGCTGTATGAAGTGCTAGCTGTGGGACATGAGGACCTGAGCTTGGTGCTCACAGCCCACCTGATGGCTCACACAGTGCCGGCCGGGGTGGTGGGCGGATGGCGACAAGTGGATCCCTGGAGCTTACTGGCCAGCCGGGCAACACTGTCTCAAAAATCAACATAAATAGCACTAAGGAGTGACATCTGAGGTTGACCTCTAGCCTCTGCAACATACGCAAACATGTGCACTCTATACAAACATGCACACGCATGAACACACACGTGTAAAGAGGTCATTAACGTTCAACAGGGTCCCAAGGGTGAGGGTGTAATACAGTACCCGTAGCAGAATAATACCCCAGCAACCTTTGTAGGTAGAGGAGAGACTGTGTGAGGATAAAGCAAGAGGTGGCTATCTGCCAGCTAAGGACAGATCAACCTGATATCCTTGTTCTCGGACTTCCATTCTGCAGAACTGTGAGAATTAAGTTTCTATTATTTGACTGATCCAGTCCATGATGTTTTGTTATGGCTGCCCTAGCAGATCGACACACTAGACTATGTGTTTTGGAACAACACGAGGAAGTAGGAAGAGCACATAGGATTTAGTGTATGGCCTTCTTTACCCTTAATTTCTCCTCTATAAATTGGGACTAGTTATGCTCTTTTGTTGTTGTTGTTTTGTTTTGGGGACAAGGTTTCATTAGGCCTATGCTAGCCTTGAACTCGCTGTGTTGTTGAGGATGACTTTGGACTTTTCATCCTCCTGCCTCTGCCTCTCCAGTGCTGGGATTATAGGTGTTCACCACCACACCTAGTTCATGTAGTTCTGGGGACAACATCCAGGGTTTTGTGCATGGGAGGCAAAGCACTCTACTAACTGAGCTACATATTTCCTTTTGGGTTTTGATAAAAAAAATTGACAACAGATGCAAAGGACCTGTCTTAGTTAATATTCTATTGCTGTGAGGAGACACTATGACCAAGACAGATTATAACATAAAAGCGTTTCACTGGGGCTTGCTTATCTTTTTGGAGAGTTAGTCCATGACTATCATGGCAGGTAGTGTGATGGCAGGCAGGCATGGCACTGGAGCAGTAGCTGAGAGCTTACATCCTGATCCTCAGGCAAGAAATAGGAAAAGAGAAACTGGGCCTGGTATGGGCTTTTGAAACCTCAAAGCCCACCCTCAGTGACACACCTCCTCCAAGAAGGCCACACCTCCTAATCCTTCCCAAATATCACCCTACTATGGGGGACAATCTCATTTAAACCACCACAGGGCCTGACATCAAAGCAGGCACCACTCACTTGTTACTGCACTTGGAGAACCTTGCAAGTGGAGACCTTGCTATACTTGCTATGTGGCTTTGTGTCTGGAGTACCTGGGACTCCTGGAATGTCATAGACACATGTGAGCTGTCAGGAGCATTTTGGATCCAGTAAAATTGTTCTGATTTGGTAGATTTCCCATTAAAGAAACTATTGGCATGGTTGTGAAATAGCAGCCACAGCCTCAGACTTCAGTTCTAGTAGAGGAAGAAGTGTGAGGAACTCAGTTATTGATTTTAGATACCTCCAAATCGTAAGATGGAGCTCAGCTGAGAGTAGAGTGGTAACTTCACATTGCAAGGCTGGGGTGATGGCTCAGTTGGGAAAGTGCTGGCTGCACATACTTGAGGACCTGAGTTCAGATCCTCAGGACCCATGTAAAGAGCCAGGAACAGCAAGCAGCAGGTATCTGCGGCCTAAGCATTGGCAAGGGCAAGACAGGCCAGTCTCCAGACCTCACCAATTCAGTCTTGCTGATCTGGTAAGCTTCAGGTTCAATGAGAGACCTTGCCTGCAGCCTTCACATGCACACCTGAATGTAAACACAGAGACATGCAAGCATGCATGCTCCCATACACACTTCTGGTGCCCTGCTTCATTACTCTGCTTTATTCCCTGGAGACAAGGTCTCTCAGTGAGCCTGGAGCTACGCAGGTGGCCAGTGGTGAGGCTCTTATCTCTCTGCCCCTGGCCAGTAGTGCTGGGGTCACAAGTGTGTGCTGCCATACTAGGTGTTTTTAAAATGTGGGTGTTAGGTTCCAAACTCAAGTCCCTATGCTTGTACAGCAAGTGCCCTTATCCATAGAACCATCTCTCTGGCCTCCTCTTTTTTTTTTTTTTTTAGTTTTTTGGACTAGCCAAAGTTTTCAAACTCTGGGCTTACTGCCCTGGGCTAATTTGTTTGTCTGAATTAATTTTCAGCAGGGGGTGGCTGCCTCATTTCTCAGAGCCCTTCTCTTTTGGAAGGAATGCCTTTTAATTCAAACAGTACAAGTAGGGCTCTTTGGCAACTAGTGTAAAGGGTGCCTTGACATTTCTGTAAAGGCATTTAAATGTTACTGTCTCTGAAGAAACAATTTTAGAATATGAAACCTTTACCCCCACCCCCACCAGGCAAGGAAGAAAAACATCATCAACTTAATTATATCTGTAAAATAACTTCCACGTTTGCTTTTCATGATGCTACTGGAAGATAATAGTGCTACTTGCAAATTACAAAATAATTATGGATAATTTGATGAAACTTGCTTTGGATTTTTGTCGCTGTAAATGACACTTTACTTTAGAGGACAAGGGTACATGGAAAGCCATATATTATCCTTCCTGATTGGTAAAAGATCTGCTGGGAGACAAACAGTTGGAACAATATTTCCCAGGAGAGCCTCACATGGGCATATCAAAGTCCTTTCATAGGTGTGGGATCAAACCCAGGGCCTAGTACTTGCATGCAAACAATCTACCAACTGAACCATATCCTAGCCTCATAACATCTTCTTATAATTAGAAAAAGGAGCCCAAAGATGCTTATTTCTCTCTCTGCTCCTCTCTCTCTCTCTCTCTCTCTCTCTCTCTCTCTCTCTCTCTCTCTCTCTCTGTCTCTCCCTCTCTCTCTCTCTGCGCACAGTTACATGTGCACATATGTGCATGAGTGTGGAAGCCAGTTGTGTTATTCCTCAGGCACTGGCTACCCTTTTTTACTTTTTTAAAGACAAGGTGTCTAAGTTAGGGTTGCTATTGCTGTGATGAAACACCATGATTAAAAGGAAGTTGGGGAAGAAAGGGTCTATTTGGCTTATGTTTCCACATTACTGTTCACCACTGAAGGAAGTTAGGACAGGAACTCAAACAGGGTAGGAGCCTGGAGATGGAAGCAGATGCAGAGGCCATGGAGTGGTGCTGCTTACTGGCTTGTACTTTATGGCTTATTCTGCATGCTTTCTTATAGAACCCAGGACCACTGAATGGTACCACCTGCAATAGGCTGGGTCCTCCCACATCAATTGCTAATTTAGAAAATACTCTGCAGGCTTGTCTACAGCCTGATTTTTTTTTTTTTAAGTATAGCTTCCATTTTATTTTTCCAAGGTGTTTCTTCTGTCCTTATGAAGCTGCCTCTTTACATGGGCTTTGGTCAAGATTGAGGTACAGCAACCAGCAGGTCTAACTCATGGTGGGGGTGTTTGTCCTTCTGGACTTTAGGATTGATTCCTGGCTACCTTGCTCTGAATGACACAGTGATGCAGAGTTTGGGAAGCGCATCAAAGACACTTGCTTTGGCGATGTCTCTGATAGCAGCAGCCTCTGCAATGTTCTAAATGATAAACTTCTTAATGGCCTTGTCCTTGGGCATGCATCAGGCACAGTTCATGTAGCAAATTGGCTATATATGGCTGAGGCCCTTTTTGGCACTGTTTTTTCTTTTTTTGGTCATCTTGGAGTCATGACCCCAAAGAACCTAGAGCCTGATCTGCTGGAGGCATTTTTCTCAGTCAAAGTTCCCTCCTCTCAGACTAGTATAGCTTATGTCAAGTTGGCATAAAACTAGCCAGCACACAGGATCTCTTGCTGGTCTGGAATGTGCCAATTAGGCTAGGCTGGCTGGCCAGCAAGCTGCAGGGATCCATCTGTTTCTATCTTCCTAGTACTGGGTTTACAAATGTGTGCCTCCCTGCCTAGCTTTTTTAATTTTAATTTTTTTTCTTAATGTGCATTCTGGGGAATAAACTCAGGTTCTTGTGTTCACAAGACAATCAATTTACATGGCTGAGCTATCTCCCCAGCCCCTAGTTCATTATATGTAGAGTATTTATTGTGATAAGAAACATAAGTGTGAAGTCTACCTCCTTAACATGATTTTAAAGGTATATTGCAGAAGTGCTTGCCATGTGCGCACTGCTATGCAGCACATTCTTAGAGTCTATTCACTTTACATCATTGAAACTACACTACACATTGGCCAGCAGCTCCCAATTTCTCTTTCTCACACCCCTGGAAATGTCTTTTCTATGTTTTGCTTCTGTGAGTTTGACCTCTAGCTGTAGGATTGTGCAGTTTGTCTTTCTGTCACAGCTTGTATGCTGTCTAGATGGTCCATGTTGCAGCCAATCATAAGATTTCCTTCTTCTTAGATCCCAAATATCATTCTGTTGTGTGGACACAGCACATTTTCTTTAGCCATTTAGCTGTTGGTGAATGGTTAGGCTGTTGCCATATTTTGGGTATTATGAATAGTGCTGCAATGAATGGAGGAGTGCTAATATGTCTCTGAGATTCTGCTTTTAATTCTAATGGATAAATACACAGAAAACAGGATGGCCTAACCATATAGCATTTTTATTTTTAACCCTTTAAAAGCCTGCATATTCTTTCCCATGAAGCTGTACCATATTATGTTCGCACCAACACTACACAAGAGTTCTATGATGGTTAAATTTAATGGTCAACTTAACACAATCTAGAACCACCTAGAAAGAAAGACTCAGTCAATGATTGTTTAAGTCAGGTTAGCCAATGGGCATCTTGATCCCATCAATTAAAGTGTGAAGACCTACCTACCTACTATGGGTGGCACCATTCCCTAGGAAGAACTTGGGTTGCATAAGAATGGAGAAAGTAAGCTGAGCACTAGTGTAGCAGGAATCTTAGAGTCTTATTAACAAGATCAAACCTGAGTGTAGTTAGAGTTTTCCTGCCTGGCCCAGAGTCAGGACAAATCTCTCTCACCTGCCAGGCCCATAGACGCTCAGAACCAACCAAGTAAACACACAGAAACTTACATTGCTTACAAACTGTATGGCATGGCAGGCTTCTTGTTATCTACTTCTTCTATCTTAAATTAACCCATTTCTGTTAGTCTATACTTTGCCACATGGCTTGTGGCTTACCGGTATCTTTACATGTTGCTTCTCATGGTAGCGGCTGGGAGTGTCCCTCCCCCAGCCTTCCACTTCCCAGAATTCTCTTCTCTCTTGTCCCGCCTATACTTCCTGCCTGGCCACTGGCCAATCAGAATTTTATTTACACAGAGCGATATTCACAGCACTTCCTCTTTTCTTTTTTTTTAAACGCAAGGTTTTAACTTTTACATAGTAAAATTACATATAACAAAACAATTATTAAGCAAGAATTACAGTTACAATATTAAAGAAGATATCCTATCTGATATTTGTGAATCCAAGGTTTTATATCTAACTTATCTTTTATCATAACTGAGACAGTTATAACTATCTAGTCTTCAACCACATCAAAGACCTCAGAAGGATATAATATTACCTGAGAACCGGGAGAAGGATGCAAGCAACTTTCGGGAGTCCTGCAGGGTAGACAGAGACAGCTGGCAGCCTGGACAGTCACCTAATGTTCCTTTGTAAAGTTGGGGCATTTGTCTTCAGCCCACAGGGATAGAGTCTCTCGGTCACTTCTCTCAGTGTCCTGTAGAATGTCTGGCAGTTTCCTCTGCGAAGCAGGAACCTGAAGGACCATTTTGTCAAGCAAAGTTTAGTGGTCACCTTTCTATTGGTCCTGCATGTCCAGTCGATCAAGCAGTCCAGGCAAGAACAGTTTCTTGCCCAAATGGCTGTTTTTGCCAAGGTGAAGATAAACTCCATATGAAGTGTCTTCAATGCCCATCCTCCTCTCTGAAGTAAATTGGTGCTGCCAGGAGCAGACATGTCTCACTGTCCAGAAAGTCTAAATTTTAAAAATATTTTAAATGCCATATTTTGTAGACCTTTGAAGTGTTTGAAGATTACCTGTCTATCTGAAATATCTCTATGTATACCTAGAAGATGTAACTAACATGGCTATGAGTATGATTATCATAGATGGCCAGTTATTAATCTATTTTTAATTATCCATTACAATTTTAAATGAGCTGTACAAACATAATACCTTAAACAAGAGTAGAAATATACACACAGTATAACAAAATTAAGTTTGTATCAATAGACTAAAATCTATATCAATATAAAACATTTTAAATGAGTTGTTGTTCTTTAGAAGTTCATTTATCTACCCTTTCATCCTATATCTATATCGTGTACCCTTTTTTTCTTTAGAAAGAGATCGCATTTATAATTAACCCAATTTAAAGAAAAATATTGGTTTTTCTCTGTCCCACACCAGAGGGCTCTTTTGATTTGGGACACAAGAATCTCTTAACCTTTTCTTTTTAACAATGTGCTTGTGTTTAGAGAAGGAGTGAGCCAATTCCATCTCCAAAGCCAGCTGGGAATTTGGGCGTAGTTTTTCTTGCTACTTCCTGCTGGAGGGGGGCGCTGTATCTTATGGGGACACAAAGAAAATTTTAGGATTATGGAGTAATCCATGAGGGTAAACCTCTGAGCCAGTTGCCTTGAAACCATTCTGGATGTCAGATCATCTGGGCCATGGTGTCATCAGAGAACTTTCAGGTGGTCTTGGTTGATCAAACCTGATGTATCTGGAACAAACCATAGCCTCTGGCTTTCTGTGGAAACAAAAGCAGAGACTCTTCCAAAGCAACGTATCCTTATATCCAAATTTTGAAGTCAAGGTACCTTTAAAATTTACATATTTGTTTAACTCAACAGCTTTCACGATCAAATCTTTTTTGTAGTTAAAAATTCCAAAGACAAGACAAACCAGATTTCTGTGTAATATCCATCTTTGTAAGACTGAAACGCCAATGTGGCTGGCTGCTTGCTCTGCCCACCTCAGCTTCTTAAGGTGCGGTGGTACAGTTTACAGCCAGCTCTGGGTCTGGAGGCATGTGTACCATCAACTATCAGAAGCAGTTCTATCAAAGCAGTGCATAGCCCAGAAACTCTTTTTTTTTTTTTTTTTTTAAACCGGCAAAAGCTAAATCCACTATGCAGTAGAGTAAAGTGTTGCTTGTAGATTTCTCATTCCCGCCACACTGCAGGTCAGACGCACACGCCAGGAACCCACCATAGTAGCTCAAACAGGCAGGCTGCTGTTATCTTGAGAGAGACAAGTAGGAAGCTGTTTTTAGCTCCATTTTAGAATCTTTTTTCTCAGGTTTCAGGTGGAAATTCTTGCCAACACTTTGGGCGCCATTTGTACTTAGAGTTTTCCTGCCTGGCCCAGAGTCAGGACAAATCTCTCTCACCCGCCAGGCCCATAGACGCTCAAACCCAACCAAGTAAACACACAGAAACTTACATTGCTTACAAACTGTATGGTGTGGCAGGCTTCTTGTTATCTACTTCTTCTATTTTAAATTAACCCACTACTGTTAGTCTATACTTTGCCACATGGCTTGTGGCTTACCGGTGTCTTTACATGTTGCTTCTCATGGTAGCGGGTGACAGTGTCCCTCCCCCAGCCTTCCACTTCCCAGAATTCTCTTCTCTCTTGTCCCGCCTATACTTCCTGCCTGGCCACTGGCCAATCAGAATTTTATTTACATAGAGTGATATCCACGGCACCTGAGGCCAGTTATTGGGGTGAATGTTGGAAGATCAGAGACACAGAACAAGCCACAGCTACCTCACCTTGCCAGTTCCTCAGCTGGTCTTATTTCCTCAGACTGGAAGCTTCTGAGTCCTCATCCACATGAATCTCAGCTGAACTGTGCTGCTCCGCCTGAATGCTTAACCAGCCAAATGCTAAACTAGCCAAATGCTTCTAGTTTCTGGTCCTCACACCTTATATAATCTTTCTCTTTCTGACCCTACTCCCTGGTATTAAAGGCGTATGTCACCATGCTTGGCTGTATCCAATGTGGCCTTGAACTCACAGAGATCCACAGGGATTTCTGTCTCTGGAATGCTAGGATTAAAGGCATGTACTACCACTGCCTATCTTCATGTTTAATATTGTGGCTGTCCTGTTCTCTGACCCCAGATAAGTTTATTATCCTGCACAATTTTTTAGGGAACACAATACCACACACTAGCATTCATGTGCTAATTCATTGCTCTTTGCTCTTGACTGTGGGTGTTACTAGGTTCTTTGAGCCCCTATCTCTACGACTCCCCTGAGACAATAAATTCTGCCCTTGAATCATGAGCCAAATAAACCCTTTCTCTCTTAAGTTGTTTTTGTCTGCTATTTTATCACAGCCACAGGAAAGGGAACAAAAATGAGTTCCAGTTTCTTCTCATTTTCAACAACTCTTGTAATTCTCTGTTGTTTTTCTTTCATAGATGGGCGTCCTAGCAGGTGTGATGTGGTTTCTCAATGTAATTTTAATTTTTACCTCCTTGATCATTAATGATGGTGATGATCCCTTCAAATACCTGCCCACCATTACTAGTATCTTATACTACACACAAAAATCATGTCATTTTTTTTTAAAAAAATAAGTGATTTAACATAAGATGTTAAACTATAAAACTCTTGGAAGAAAACAGCTAGGAAATCCTTCATCGTTCTTGGCAATGATTTCTGGAATATGACATCAAAAAGCATGGGCCATGGTGCTGACTTATTCTATAGAGTCAGATAGTAACTATTTACTGTTGGCAAGTTGTTGGGTTTCTGCTGTTACAGTGGAAACAGGTGCAGACAGTACATATATGGATGGATGTGGTAGCATCTTGATAAAGCTTTATTTGCCCAAACAGCCTGGGATGGAGTCTGCTTGTAGGCTGTTGCTTGCTAAAGACTTTTTACTCAAGACTTTTGTGCCTATGTACTGTTGGATGCTGAGCCAGCTCTCCACAGTTGATGCCAGGAACAGTACCCCCACCCCATCATGACAAAATGCCAAATGTCCTCTAGGGGGCAAAATCACTGCTAGTTGTTGACCCTCTTACCTAATTGGCTGAGATAACTTGAGAAATACTTTCAGGAGAGCTGTCTTAAGATAACAAAGCATAGGATAAGGTAGAAGAAGAGTCAAAAAACTGGTGGTGTATTTGTCTTAGGTAGGTCAAGGTTACCTCAAAGGGACCATTATCACCACCTAAATTTGGAAAGTGGTTCAAAAATAACTGTGAGGATAACACAGTTGCAAAGTGCTTTGTTAATAATGCAAATATGAGCTTAACCTACTTTTGTGATCAGCACAAAAAAACCACATCGAACACATTAGCATGTGTTCTAATGGGACTCTGGGTCTGAGGGCTTTCTGTGTGTCAGAAAGACTGGGGTGTGGGGTGGGGACAGCCAGCAAGTCCAATTCCCACTTGGGCAAAGGTTTATTTTTTCTGCTTATCTGAATTCAGAACAAACACAGTCAGAGGGAATTTTGAAAGCACTCACATGGTTCTCATTGTTTAGACAAGGCAAGACAAAAAAGGCCTGTTTTCATAGCAAATTGGCAATAACACGTATTTTGAAAGTTGGAAACAGCATAATGCCTCATCTCAGAGAATGGTGTCTTCTTGTCTTGTAGAATAAACACCTGTTTTGTAAAATAGAAGCATAAAAGCTGTCTTTATAAAAATTGTTGGATTTCTTCATTTCTTTTATTCTCCAGTAATTAAAAAATTAAGTACAATTTGAAATCGTATAACATATAGATCTGTGTTTTTAAACAAACAAGTAAATAATAGCAAAGCAATCTCACATCTCAACAGAGCTTCAGTTAGGTCCCTTTGAGCTCACTTTCTCTTTAGATTAGAGGGGAAAAAAACTTCCTTCTTTAAGAAAATTTTCTTCAGATAAGTACATTTTTCTTACTAACAAGGAGAAATAGTGTGGAAATTGTCCTTGAAAGGAGCTAGTTGTCATCACGTGCTAGAAATGCTGCTATTCTCAATGTCTCTTATGATTAGAGTTGATACATTTGGTGACAGACTTTTCCAGTGCCAAAAGCCGTGGAATCATAAGGGCCAGTAGGTGGCTAAGTGGATAATTTCTTCTTTCCTTGGGGCCATGAAAAAATATGTGAAGAATTGTATTCTCAACAATTCACATTTCTGTGTACCCTCAAGGACCTTGCTCCTTAAGGCCCTCCTGCCTGGCCCCATAGCTTCTACTGAATACCCAGTTACCTTCTTTGCAGAACAGCAGAATGTAAGATTGTATGGGATGCATCTGACAACAGCTTTTCTTCTCTGTCCCCAGGTTACCATGGCCTCTACTGTGAGGAAGAATACAATGAGTGCCTGTCTGCTCCTTGCCTGAATGCTGCCACCTGCAGGGACCTCATCAATGGTTATGAGTGTGTGTGCCTGGCAGAATACAAAGGTAAGCCATTTTTTATGATTTCTTGGCTCTAAATGACTATATTGCATGGAGTTCTCAACTTAGCATGTAAGCCCCTAACTGGAGCATGGATTTGTTTATAATCAAAACCAAATACTGAGGCTGGGATAGTGGATGGGTCCCAGAAGACCCATTTGTATGTTTCAGACTCCCTTCTGATAAGCTGAGAAACCCTTCTGCCTTTTTTTTTTTCTTACATGCATCTCTGTTCAACGCATATAAAGGTAGACACTGAAAGGGTTGTTAATGTATGCTGGCAGAGACAGGTCAAAGGCTGTGGCTAGGAACAAGAAAGAAGAAAGCAGAAAGCATGCTGTTCTCTATGGCTTGTTGGGTAAAAACAGTATGCCCTTGGTGAGGAAGATGGGGGAGTCTCATGTATTGGCAAAGATGTGAGTTTTTATTAAACAAGTCAGTTGGGAGGCAAATGTCAGTTCATCTGATTGGATGCCTGTTAAAGTCACTCTGGAAAAACAGCTGACATTGATGGGGTAGTTATAGTGTATGGGTCATGTTCTAAGCATACACGTGCATTAACTCATTGAATCCTGCTGGCAGCCCCACAAGACAGATTGATAATGTTATCTGTCATGAGCCAGCCAGTGTGGTTTGGTTCCTAAAGCCCTTCTCCCTGCCTTTACGTTGGCTTCTAGCCATGGTGTATGGATGGTGTGGCTTCATCTAAGCCCAGATGCTCAAGTTTGAGAACTACAGCTCACAACAGCTACACCATGAATGCTGCTTGCTAGTGATTGCACAGTTCCCTAAGCCAGAGCACCAGAGCTGGCTTTAGATTTTTGAAATACTTTTGTGGCCCTATTTATATCCATTTCCCTTAACCTTTCAGCTCCTTTCACTGCTTACTTGATGTCTTCCATCTGCCTTTTACTGCTGCTTCTCTTTCATGGGCCCTCCTCTATTTCATGACCTTTCTGGCAAGCTCCAAGGACTGCCACACACTGAGGTATTCTGTGAGAGCTCTGGATGCAGCTAAAGCTGACCAGGTCTTATGCCCAGTGTATCTGCTGTTTCATTTGGAATGGGATACCCAGTGACAACCACGAAGCATCCACTTCCTCAAAGCCACAAGGGCAGACATGTTGGCTTATCTTTATGGCTTTTCAGCTTGGGATCTATCAGAGCATGGAGAATGAGGGAATCCATTTGATTCTGGAAAGAAGAAAAGAACAATGACTCTAGTGGTTTAATTAGTTCATCTCAATTGTGCCACAGGTCTGTCCAGCCTGGACAATCTCAAATGGATTTTGGCCAATGATATGGAGATTTCCAGATCCTTCAGTAATAGAGTTGGTGCAGGCAATAGACTTCAAACAACCTAAACTACCAATGTTCTTTAGTTTGTGGAACAGATCTCGCCTTTATAATTAGCAAAACCATTAAGCAGATGTATCCTGAACATGTATGTTCTTCTATCTATTCTTCTATCCTTGACCTTTAGTTCACACTGGCCTCACTACGCAAGAAAAATATAGTTGCATTTAAAAGCCTACCAATGTCCCTGAAAATTCTAATGCTATGATGTTAACTTTTTCCATGTAGTTTCCATACATTTTCAGTGTTGTTGTCCATATTGTTGTTCCAAAATCACAGCACGTCTTCAGAAGCCCTGTATCAGACTCCTCATTCCAAACACATACCTGACTCTACCTCTATAGGATAAAAGAAAATTATTATGTGGAGAATCTTCAAATGTACCCAGTCTCCCTTTCCTACCTCCCCTCCCCTTCTGTGAGCCATGACTCTCAAACTTGAGCTCATATCAGCTTCTGCCAGCAGGATGTTATAGATCACTGCACCTTAACTTTCCAGTTTTTTAATTCTAGGCTTAAAATGGGGCCCAAGACTTTGCATTTTTGGCATATTCTCAGGTGTACCTGTGCAAACTCCTCCCTGTAAGTGTATCTGAAATGACAGTAACTGGCATGTCATTCTGTCTCATGTTAGCTGGCCATGCTTCATCCTGCTTGAGTTCAATGCTTGCCTGTGCTCTGAGTTAGGAGTTTTCGTCCATCTGAGAAGTTCCCCCTAATTACCTTGCTGTTTGTACATCTACAGTGTTGAGTTTTTCTTTTACCATATAAATAAATGCATCTCCTAGTGTAAGAAAGTGAAGAGTCTAGAAAGAGAGCAGCTGAAGCCCAAATTCAATGTTCTTGATCCCATGAGGGAAAAGATAATAGGAAGATGAGGTTCTCAAGGGATGCTATAGGAGCTTGGGAGTCCATCTTCTAATCAGAAGAGAAGGTTCAATTCCAGGGAGAGCTGAGAACTTAAGGAACTGATGAGTGAGGGGTGCAAAGGACCCCTGAGTTCATGGAGTTGAAGGGTATGATGTGAACATACCATATATGACCTCAGGAGGCTGCATCGTCACCTCATTTTGTAGACACTGGCTGCTCTTCAAGGGAGTTGCATAGTCTGGAGGCCCTAATCCTTTCTTGTGTGGCTGGAAGAGAATGGTTTTATCCTGCTCACACCAGTGGGCCCTGAGAAATCCAGACTGAGAGGCCTCTTTACTCTAGGCCGCAGAAGACAGGACCCAGCTGGCTGTTAATCCTGTCAGTTTAAAAAGTAATGTGTCTTACTTAGAATGGAATTTGAATCTGGAGAGCACAAAGGTGGAACTCTTTTCTGATAGACATAAACATTTGAGAAGATGGAGGTCATCAGAGGAAAGATGGTTGCCATAGAGAAAAGATCCAAGGGCTCTGAGGGCAGATACTCCAGAAGGAGAAGGATCAGGCCAAAACAAGGCTGTCACCAAGTGACTATACAGGACCTCAGTAAGAGGAAGAACCTGGCTTGCAAGTGGGTTGATTCAGGGTGCCCAGTGAACACAATGTGCGAGTTGTCATTTCCTGGTAGATGTTCTAACTCCGAGCCTAAACAGAACATTCTATAAGATTTTTTTATGGGTTGTGCAGGTTGTATACAAAACAGAGAGAGGACTGGGAGGATTGGGCAGCATGCAGCCATATTTGGAATGGTAAAGGACTGGGGGTTAGAGGACCACCTAAATTTGAGAACAAAGGAAAGATAGTTCAGTTGGTGAAGTGCTTACTTTGTGAATATGAGGACCTGAGTTCAATTTCCAGAACCCACATACACAGCATGTGGTGGTTCACTTCTGTAATCCTAGTTTTGGAGAGGCAGAGACAGGGGTTTTCTGGAACTCACAGGCCAGCCAGTCTAGCATATTTGATGAATTCCAAGCTAATGAGAGACCTTATCTCAAATGAGATGGATGGCATTTCAGAGGCTGATACCTAAGGTTGTTTCTTGGTCTTTACATGCACACACATATACCTGTACACACAAGAAATTGCTGTACACTCAATAATTCAGAAACCATGCTATTACATACCCTCTCTGGGACTGTGTTTGTAAGAAGTGTCCTCAGGAGACATTTAGATAGTGAAAGGGAAGAACAGGAGGGATGTGGGAAGACTGATTTAAATGCAGGGAGTGACCCAGATGGATGAGAGCAATGTGACTATGATAATTTAATGGTGAAGAGAGTCTCTTAGAATAGGCACAACTGCTATATTAGCTAGCTGCTGCCACGCAGAGGCTTACAATACACCAGTGGCTTAGGACATGGCTTTGAATGTATATTAGTTCTGTCAGTCCAGATATGGCTTAAGCAGTGCTGTGCCTAGGGTCCCTCAGGCCACTGTGCATGGAACTGCCTGAGCTCTAAGCTAAGGCTGGAATCCAGAAGGATAAGCTCCTGAAGACTCCCAGTGCTGGACAGAATTCAGATTCTTCCTTAGGGCTGTAGAATTCATAACAGCTTGCTTCATCCCCATTGCTCCAAATATTCAGTGTCAGCAAAGGCCTAGGTCCCCTTAATGGCTTCCCCAGTCAGGGTAGGCCCACCTAGGATTTGCTTTCCAAGTAAGCTGATTTGGAACTTTAACTGTGTCTTAAAAAGCTCTGAACTTTCCTGTATGCTCTGGAATAGAAGTTCATATTCAGGGGGAGAGAATTACATGGGGACAGATCACATGGGGAAGGATTTAAATAGCCAAAGTAAAGTTCTATATCATTTTAATCAAGTCTCTATGAGGCGAAGGAGCCACACACGCCTGTTAAAGACCTCCTCCCTAAGAGCAGATAGGGCATTAATTATCATTTTTGTTGCTGGAGCAAAATACCTCACAATCTCAATTTAGGCTGCACCTTCACAGCCTCATCTACTGGCCTCTCAGAGCCTCCTTGCAGGAACTCCAACCCTGTCATATATTGCCTGGTGTCAGTGGCTCTCTGGGACTTTGGCCCCAAACTCCATGGACTCCTCAATCTTGCATTATCCATGCCTTTAGATCCAGTACCATGCAGTTGATGAAGAGCACCATGAAGTGGTGCTCTCAGTTTAGAATGAAGCCTGCCCCCCTTGGACTGCAGTTACACACATATCTTACCAAGGCAGTGGTTTTTGATCAGAGAACCTTCCCTTCCATGCTATTCACAGTTTAGCTCATGTCTTTCAACCACATTTGCATTTTCACAAGGCACAGCTTTCCATGGGTGGGATGAGAGGAGTAAGCCATAGCCATACCACAGCCTGGATACTCTCCTATCTTGAATTTCTTCTGCCAAACTATGAATCCACTACCTTAGACATTAGTCTCCCAAAAGTCCTCAAGGCACAGAGAGGATGCATCCAGAACATAACATGGTTTGAGAACCAGTATTCCTGGCAGTCTTTGTTTCTCTCTGAAATCTCATAAGCCAGGCACCATGGTCGACACTTCCCTCCATATTCTGGTCTCCTAAACCCCCGGTGGAATGGCCTGACAAACTGTGTCATAGCCTTCCCCAGATTTTTTAGTTCCCAATTCCAAACTCTTTCGTGTTCATCTTGCAAACTAACTTCAAAAGCCTAAGAACTGCCTGATCAGATTTATCATAGAAACTGCTCTATTCGTTTGGTATCAATTTTCTATATTAGTTACTTTCCTCTTTGATGTGACAAGAGAAATTTAAGGAAGAAAGGGTTTGTTGGTTTGTTCTGGCTCACAGTTTGAGGATGCAGTCCATCATAGCAAAGAAAGTATGGTGGCAGGAAGATGAGGTAGCTGGTCACATTGCATATGTACTCAAGCAGAGAGAAAATGAAATTCAAGCAACACTTTTAAATGGACTGGCAAGATGGCTCAGCAGGAAAAGGTGCTTGCCACACAAGCCTGGAAGCCAGGGAATTTAAAAATTAAGGATGCTAGAAAACATGACCAGCTGAACAGAAAACAATGTTCTGACACATCTCAATGCATTCTACAGTGACAATAAGAACTTTGCTCTTCCCTGACTTTGCACACTCCTCTACTTAGAGTTTCTTCTCTCTTCTGCTTTTCTTCCAAGTGTCTCGAGGACTGGTCCAGATAGCACCTTTATGTCATTCCTTTTTATTTGTTTCTTAACCATTTTCAGCTGGCTCTTGTTCAGGGAAACGCACAGGGAACACATTGAAAGCTTGGCTGTGACATCCATGAGTCTTCCCCTCCACCACTTTCCTGACTTGGTGTCCTTTGTCCATTGATCACTGACTGACCATGTCATTGGCTCTGTCTGCAACTCACTCTTGCCTCCCTCCCTTTTCTCTCCCTGTCTTCATTTAGTCCTGGCTCCTGGGACACCATGGATGCTGTTAGGTTCTGGACCTCCATTCTTAGCTTCCCAGTCTCGCCTCTTTGCCCTCATCCACTCCGGTGTGTGCTTCCTTGTCTTCCTGTTTGTCTGGACAATCCCATTTAGCCTTGTGTTCCATTCCTTACTGGTTTCAGACTTCCCTTCCTGCCTCTTGACATCACGAGCCCTGATGGCAGTGACTCCCTAGGTTCCTTCAGTTGGTGATGTGCACAAAGCAAGTCCTCAGAAGCCACATTTACTTTAAACTTGCTTAGGCTGGGAGTGTAGCTCAGAGGGAGAGTGCTCTCCTAAGGTTCCCCTAGCATGTGTAGGATCCTGGGGTCAATCAATGCTATGACAAACCCCAAAACAGACAATCAAAAGAACCTGTTATTAATCACATTAATTGAATAAAGAAAGCCAATTAGAACAGGTAAGATGTAAGATTTTCCTGTGTTGCCTGTCACCCATATCAAGAGGAATGGAAGGGGTAGAGAGAGGGTGGGAAATGATGTAAATATAGTGTATTCATGTATGAAATTATCAACAAATAAAATATATCAAGGTAGCAAAAGAAAATGTAAGTTTCTACTATGGGCATGATGCTGTTAGATGATGTTATACATCGATGGACTCAAGCAGTCTCCTTTCAGCCACAAATACGGTGATTCTTCCTTCATAATTTTAAAGCTAGTTAATGATGGATCTAAAATGACTTTTGTTTAGTGTTCATAGCCTCAGAAGTGTCAGAAAATCAAGGTATAGCTTTATGTTGGATTGATTTTTATTTCTTTACAGCAGAATAAATTTAATGATTAACCAATACTTATTTGGGATTTTTGTGACAAATATTATTTATTACTTTTGTTTGTTGTAAAATTATGAGCATTTTTATCATTGGTATGCTATTTTCTTTATTTTTTTTAAATCACTAAAAATTATTTAATGATTTAAATGAAAAATGGCTCGCAAGTATTTGCACATTTGTTCTTCATCGGATGCTAATTTTTTTATATTTGTGTTTTAATTTTACATATCAGCCATGGGTTCCCCTGTCCTCCAACCTCCCCCACCTTCCCCCAATCCCCTCCCCTCCATTCCCATCTCCTCCAGGGCCAAGACTCCCCTGGGGATTCATTTAAACATGGTGGATTCAGTACAGGCAGGTCCAGTCCCCTCCTTACAGGCTGAGCAAAGTGTCCCTGTGTAAGCCCAAGGTTCCAAACAGCCAGCTCATGCACTAAGGACAGGTCCAGGTCCCACAGTCTGGGTGCCTCCCAAACAGTTCAAGCTATACAATTATCTCACTTATCCAGAGGGCCTGATCCAGCTGGGGGCTCCACAGCCTTTGGTTCATAATTCATGTGCTTCCATTCATTTGGCTATTTGTCCCTGTGCTTTTCCAATCTTGGGCTCAACAATTCACGCTATTACACTCACTCCTCTTTCTCAACAATTGGACTCCTGGAGCTTCACTGGGGCCTGACCAAGGATCTCTGCATCTGCTTCCATCAGGTATTGGAGGAGAGTTCCAGCACGACCATTAGGGTGTTTGGCCATCTGATCACCAGACTAGGTCAGATCAGGCTTTCTCTCGACCATTGCCAGCAGTCTACAGAGGATGTATCATTGTGGATTTCTGGGGACCTCTGCAGCACTCTGCCTATTCCTGTTCTCATGTGGTCATCATGTATCATGGTCTGTTATTCCTTGTTCTCCCTTTCTGTTCTTGATCCAGCTGGGATCTCCTGCTCCCCTAAGCTGTCTTTCCCTCAAACCTTGCCCTTCATTACTCCCACTGTAGTCCAGGTTGTTCATGTAGATCTCATCCATTTCTCTGTTGTTAGGCAAACCCTGTGTCTTTCCTAGGGTCCCGTTTCCTAGGTAACCTCCCTGGAGTTGTGTAGCAGTCTAGTCATCTTTGTTTTACATCTAGTATCCTACTATGAGTGAGTACATACCATGTTTGTCCTTCTGAGTCTGGGTTACCTCACTCAGGATGATTTTTTCTAGATCCATCCATTTGCCTGCAAACCTCATGATGTCATTGTTTTTCTCTGCTGAGTAGTAATCCATTGTGTATATGTACCATGTTTTCTTTATCCATTCTTCAGTTGAAGGGCATCTAGGTTGTTTCCAGGTTCTGGCTATTACAAACAATGCTGATATGAACATAGCTGAGCAAATGCTCTTGTGGTATGATTGAGCATTCCTTGGATATATGGCCAAGAGTGCTACAGCTGGGTCTTGGGGGAGATGGATTCCCAATTTTCTAAGGAAGTGCCATATTGATTTCCAAAGTGGCTGTACAAGCTTGCATTCCCACTACCAGTGGAGGAGAGTTCCCCTTGCTCCACATCCTCTCCAGCATAAGCTGTGGTCTGTGTTTTTGATCTTAGCCACTCTGACAGGTGTAAGGTGGTATCTCAGAGTCGTTTTGATTTGCATTTCCTGGATAATTAGGGATGTTGAGCAATTCCTTAAATGTTTTTCAGCCATTTGAACTTCCTCTGTTGAGAATTCTATGTTTAGTTCTATACCCCATTTCTTAATTGGACTGTTGGGCATTTTGATGTCTAATTTCTTGAGTTCTTTATATATTCTGGATATCAGCCCTCTGTCAGATGTGGGGTTGGTGAAGACCTTTTCCCATTCTGTAGGCTGTCTCTTTGTCTTGTTGACCATGTCCTTTGCTCTACAAAAGCTTCTTGGTTTCAACAGGTCCCATTGATTGATTGTTTCTCTCAGTGTCTGTGCTACTAGTGTTATATTTAGAAAGTGATCTCTGGTGCCAATGTGTTCAAGAGTACTTCCTACTTTCTCTTCTCTCAGGTTCAGAGTAAGTGGATGTATGTTGAGGTCTTTGATCCACTTGGACTTAACTTTTGTGCAGATATGGATCTATTTGCAGCCTTCTACACATTGACATCCAGTTATGCCAGCACCATTTGTTGAAGATGCTTTCTTTTTTCCATTGTACATTTTTGGCTTCTTTGTCAAAAATTATATGTTCATAGGTGTGCGGGTTAATGTCAGGGTTTTCAATTCGATTCCATTGGTCCCCATGTCGGTTTTTATGCCAGTACCAAGCTGTTTTTATTATGGTAGCTCTATAATAGAGCTTGAGGTCGGGGATCGTGATGCCTCCAGAGGTTGTTTTATTGTACAGGATTCTTTTGGCTATCCTGTTTTGTTTTTTTTTTTTTTTTTTCCATATAAAGTTGAGTATTATTCTTTCCAGGTCTGTGAAGAATTGTGCTGGTAATTTGATGGGGATTTCGTTGAATCTGTAGATTGCTTTTGGTAAGATTGCCATTTTTACTATGTTAATCCTGCCTATCCATGAGCATGGGAGGTCTTTCCATTTTCTGACATCTTCTTCAATTTCTTTTTTCAGGGACTTAAAGTTCTTGTCATATAGGTCCTTCACATGCTTAGTTAGCATAACCCCAAGGTATTTTATATCACTTGTGGCTATTGTAAAGGGTGATGTATCTCTGATTTCCTTCTCAGCCTGTTTGTCTATTATATATAGGAGGGCTACTGATTTTTTTGAGTTGATCATGTATCCTGCTATGTTGCTGAAGGTTTTTATTAGCTGTATCAGTTCCTTGGTTGAATTTTGGGGGTCACTCATGTATACTATCATGTCATTTGCAAATAGGGAAAGCCTGACTTCTTCCTTTCCAATTTGTATCCCCTTAATCTCCTTATGTTGTCTTATAGCTCTGGCTAGAACTTCAAGTACTATATTGAATAAGTATGGAGAGAGGGGACAGCCTTGCCTTGTTCCTGATTTTAGTGGTATTGCTTTGAGTTTCTCTCCATTTAATTTGAAGTTGGCTGTTGGCTTGCTGTAGATTGCCTTTATTATGTGTAGGTATGTTCCCTGTATTCTTGATCGCTCCAAGACCTTTATCATGAAGGGGTGTTGGATTTTGTCAAATGCCTTTTATGCATCTAGTGAGATGATCATGTGGTTTTTTTTCTTTGAGTTTGTTTATATGGTGTATTACATTGACGGACATTCCTATGTTGAACCACCCTTGCATCCCTGGGATGAAGCCTCCTTGATCATGGTGGATAATTGTTTTGATGTGTTCTTGGAGTCTGTTTGCCAGTATTTTAATGAGTATTTTTGCATCAATGTTCATGAGGGAGATTTGTCTGTACTTCTCTTTCTTTGTTGCATCTTTGTTTGTGTTAGGAATCAGGGTAATTGTAGCCTCATAGAAGGAGTTTGGTAATATTCCTTCTGCTTCTATTGTGTGGAATAATTTGAAGAGTATTGGTATTAAGTCTTCTTTGAAGATCTGGTAGAATTCTGCAGTGAAACCATCTGGTCCTGGGCTGTTTTTGGTTGGGAGACTTTTAATGACTGATTCTATTTCCTTAGGGGTTATTGGACTATTTAAATGGCTATCTGGTCTTGATTTAACTTAGGTATGTGGTACCTATCCAGAAAATTATCCATTTCTTATAGATTTTCCAGTTTTGTGGAGTAGAGGTTTTTAAAGTATGACCTGATGATTCTCTGGATTTCCTCATTATCTGTTGTTATGTTCCCCTTTTCATTTCTGATTTTGTTAATTTGGATGCTCTCTCTCTGTCTTTTGGTTAGTTTGGATAAGGGCTTGTCTATCTTGTTGATCTTCTCAAAGAACCAACTCTTTGTTTCATTAATCCTTTGTATTGTTCTCTTTATTTCTATTTTATTGATTTCAGCTCTCAATTTGATAATTTCCTGGCATCTGTTCCTCCTGGGAGACTTTGCTTTTTCCTGTTCAAGGGCTTTCAGGTGTGCTGTCTAGTCACTAGTGAGAAATGTCTCCAGCTTCTTTATGTGGGCATTCAGTATGAATTTCCCTCTTAGCACTGCTTTCATATTGTCCCATAAGTTTGGGTATGTGGTGTATTCATTTTCATTGATCTCTAGGAAGTCTTTAATTTCTTTATTTCTTCCTTAACCCATTGATGATTCAGTTGACTATTATTCAGTTTCCATGAGATTGTAGGATTTCTGTACTTTTTTTTTCTGTTGTTGAAATCTAACTTTAAACCATGGTGGTCCGATAGAACACAGGAGGTTATTCCAATTGTTTTGTATCTGTTGAGATTTGCTTTGTGGCCAAGTACGTGGTCGATTTTAGAGAAGGTTCCATGGGATGCTGAGAAGAAGGTATATTCTTTTTTGTTTGGGTGGAATGTTCTGTAGATATCGATTAAGCATTTGAGTCGTAACATCAGTTAAGACCATTATGTCTCTGTTAAGTTTCAATTTGGCCGATCTGTCCAGAAGTGAAAGTGGGGTGTTGAAATCTCCCACTATTAATGTGTGGGGCTTCATATGTGATTTTAGCTTTAATAATGTTTCTTCTCCATATGTGGGTGCCCTTGTGTTTGGGGCATAAATGTTCAGAATTGAGACTTCATCTTGGTGGGTCTTTCCTGAGATGAATATGTAATGTCCTTCATCATCTCTTTTGATTGATTTTAGTTTCAATTCTATTTTGCTGGATATTAAGATGGCTACACCCGCTTGCTTCTTAAGACCATTTGATTGGAAAATCTTTTCCTAGCTTTTCATTCTTAGGAGGTGCCTGTCTTTGAATTTGAGGTGTGTTTCTTGTATGCAGCAGAAAGATGGGTCCTGTTTTTCTATCCATTCTGTTAGTCTGTTTCTTTTTATAGGTGAATTAAGTCCATTGATATTAAGGGATATTAATGACCAGTGATTGTTCGTTCCTGTTGTTATTTTTATTTTTTGGTGGTAGTGTGTGTGTACTTCTCTTCTTTGGGGTTTACTGCTGTGGTGTTATCTATGGCCTGTGTTTTCATGGGTGTATCTGCCTTCCTTAGGTTGGAATTTTCCTTCTAGTGCTTTCTGTAGGGCTGGGTTTGTGGATAAGTATTGTTTAAATCTGGTTTTGTCTTGGAAGGTCTTGTTCACTCCATCTATGATGATTGAAAGTTTTGCTGGGTATATTAATCTAGGCTGGCATCCGTGGTCTCTTAGTGTCTGCATTATATCTGTCCAGGTCCTTCTGGCTTTCAAAGTCTCCATTGAGAAATCGGGTGTTACTCTGATGGGTTTGCCTTTATAAGTCACTCGGCCTTTTTTCCTTTGCTGCCCTTAACATTCTTTCTTTATTCTGTAAGTTTATTTGTTTAATTATTATGTGGTGTGGGGACTTTTTGGGGAGTCTAGTCTGTTTGGTGTTCTATAGGCTTCTTGTATCTTCATAGGCATTTCCTTCTTTAAGTTGGGAAAGTTTTCTTATAAGATCTTGTTAAATTTATTTTCTGTGCCCTTGAGTTGGTATTCTTCTCCTTCTTCTATCCCTATTATTCTTAGGTTTGGTCTTTTCATGGTGTCCTAAATTTCTTGGAAATTTTGGGTCATGACTTTGTTGGTTTTAGTGTTTTCTTTGACTGATGAATCTACTTCTTCTAACGTATCTTCAACACCAGAGATCCTCTCTTTCATCTCTTGCATTCTGTTGGTTATACTTGCATCTGAAGTTCATGTTTGTTTACTCAGATTTTCTATTTCCAGCATTCCTTCTGCTAGTGTCTTCTTCATTTTTTTCTATTTCCCTCTTCAGGTCTTTGACTGTTTCCCTCATCTGTTTCACTGCTTTTTCATGATTTTCTTTCAGGGAATTATTGTCTTCTGCTTTATTTATCCTTTCCTCTAGTTTTTTAAAGCGTTCTTCCCATTTTTTGTTTGTCTGTTCCTCTACTTTACTTTTTATTTCTTCTATATAAGGCTCTAGCCTCTTCATGATGTTACTTATAAGGTTGTTTTCTCCTTCTTCTTCTTCTTCTTCTTCTTCTTCTTCTTCTTCTTCTTCTTCTTCTTCTTCTTCTCCCTCTCCCTCTCCCTGTTCTTCTTGTTCTCGTTCTCGTTCTCCTCCTCCTCCTCCTCCTCCTCCTCCTCCTCCTCCTCCTCCTTCTTCTTCTTCTTCTTCTTCTTCTTCTTCTTCTTCTTCTTCTTCTTCTTCTTCCATTCTGTGATGTTCAGGTCTAGCTGTTGGAGAAGGGCTAGGTTCTGGTGATGCTGTATTGCTCTTTATTTTGTTGTATGTACTTCTGCCTTGACGTCTGCCCATCTCCTTGTGGGTTCGGTCTTGTTCTTATCAGTGTACTTGGTCCAGACAGAGCTGACAGATTTAGGGAGCCTCTCTCTGGTCCAGATGGAAGCTCTGGGCCAAATGGGAGCTCTGGGCCAGATGAGAGTGCTTGCCGGATAGGAGCTGGGGGCCTGGACTCTGAGTCTCAGGAAGTCCCTGGGGTCTCCTTATCTTGTCCCGATGGGATTCTGGGACAGGATGGAAGCTCTGGTCCAGATGGGAGTTCCGGGGCAGGATAGAATGCTGTACACTGGTCTCTAAGTCTCTGGAAGTAGCTGGGATCTCCAGCAGATGGGTGTAGGGGCAAGGTATTGAGGTTGTAGTGTCCACCAGTTGGTCTCTGTGTCCAAATGGGAGTTCCGGGGTGGATGGGAGCTGGGGGCTGGTCTCTGAGTCTCAGGAAGTGGCTGGGGTCTCTGGCAAATGGGTGTGGGTGCAGTGTGTGGAGACTGCAGGGTCTGTCTGCAGTCTTGGAAAAGGGGAGCCTTCCCTTAGGGCCTGAAGATTGGCTGGAAACTGGGGCCAAGTTGGGCAGGTCCTCCCAGGATGGTGCCCAGGGATGGGACTTAGGGGCGGTTGCCTCTCTGACTTTAACCCCAGGCACTCACCTCTGGTCCAAATGGGAGTTCCAGGGGCGGCAGTGGCTGGGGTCTTGGGCAAATGGGTGTGAGGGCAGGGTGTGGAGACTGCAAGGTCTGCCTGCAGTCTCTGGTCCAGTTGGGAGTCTGGTGCAGATGGGAGCTGGGGGCTGATCTCTGAGTCTCAGGAAGTGGCTGGGGTCTCTCTGGTCCAGTTGGCAGTTCTGGGGCAGATGGGAGCTGGGGGGTGGTCTCTTGGTATGTTGTTTTCATAATTAAAAACTGAAGTGTTTTCTTTCTAACCTTTGTCACCAAGAATCCCAAACAAATATTAGTTAATCATTAAGTTTATTCTGCTGTAAAGAAAATGGACAAAAACTTTCATGGTAGACTTATTCATCACAGTCCATTTAATTTTTATATTTCCTGGATTTTTTTTGGGAGTGAGTAATGTCCCAGAAATTATATTACCATGTTGAAGTTGTGATCACATCACACTTTTACTGTTGAAGCGATGGTATTTATTTATTCATTTTGTTTTAGGTAAAACTAAATCTTTTGTTCCATGCTACTTCAAGAGTGAACAGAGAATTCTGGGGATTTTGTGTGCTTCTCCTGCACTGTGATCCATGCAGAAGTGAATTAAGTCCAAGTTTTCCCAGCTCTGTCCATCACATCACTAGGAGAACAGGCTGAAGCTGGCATGCACAATGAGGCTACATAAGGGACAATAAGTCTATAGTGAAGATGGCAAGTGTAATTTCTGAAATGGTCCAGAAGATGATGAGCTCTGTAACAATTGAAAAACTGGGGAAGTCTTCAAGGAGAAAGTAGGATTTGAATAAAATAGGATGACACAAAGTAAAACTGAAGTGCTAAGAACACAGCTGAGCTGGGGGATATAACTCAGGGATAGAGTGCTTACCTAGCAAGCTCGGGGCCCTAGGTTCAATCCTTGGCTTGCAAATCGATAAAAAACAGCAATAAAACAGCAATAGTCCTCCAAGAATATTTTTAGTTAATTGTCATTACCTAGTTTACTTTTCTGGAAGATAAAAAAAATAAATAATTTTCAGTTTTCAAACAGTAATTTGGGACAACAAAGATATATAATTGGCATATTGCTCTGTATAGTCTAGATCATTTTAAAACTAGATTCAGGAAAGAGCCCTAGGGAATAGAACATTTTCCAGAAACATCATTGTCCATCCCTTAATCTGGGAAATATGAATTATTATTTATTTTGACTGAATCATAGTTTATTTTTGCTTGAGACAAAACATGTTTCATAATTGTGTGGGCTTAGTCCCTTGCCAATGGGTGAAGCATATGTCAGTCCTCAGACTTTGCTTCAGTGTGGACCTGGTTTCCCTGACAAAATAGGGTGTTTTTGAGGCCCATTTGGAATTTGGAACGATGTCTCATTCCTCTGGCAATCTCACCTGCATGGCAGCCAAAGTACACTGTCTGTCTGTCATCCTTCTTGTGAGGACAGGGTTATGGTATTGTAGCTACAATTTCTTCCATGAACTAAGATGCTCTGAAGGGGCTCAGAGACCTGTAGGGGAACCAAGGAGGAGAATGGATACATTGGAATTCGACCCAGGGAGTTCTGTGACAATGGAAATCACAGCAAGTTTTCAGTACACAGTGTCTAAACCTGCTTTGCCTGGCAGAGTCAAGGTTCTGCTTTATAGGGAAAGGGCATCTGTCTTAGGAATAGACTGGGGAGTTCAGTTCTGTAGGCAAAGTCCAGCCTAAGGTGAAGGTCGGTATGTTTGGTTAGGGAGTCAGGATGCCTATGACAGTACTAGGTGAGCATCACAAGGAATGGCAGGGAAGGTATGAAGGTGGCCCTAGAACCCAAGAGGAAGGCTTGAACAGGAGAAGCACCTGGGCATATCATGAGTAACATGGCCATCTACTCTATATTTAGTATCTAGTGCAACGCTACTCTGTTCTAATGACCTACAGGGCAACCTGCCTGTCTTTTTCATAGAAGGATCACCAAGCTTAGACTTGAGAAGTGCAAACGACCCAAGTGTACACTAAGGACAGTAAGCTCTTCCCAGTTTTTAGGAAGCATGTTTCTGCTAAGACGAGCTTTTGTTCAGCCTTGCTGCTAAAAGTCTCCCAATAAATCTCGGGAACTGGAATGCCTTGTCTATCAAAACAAAGAAAAGTAACAGTGAATAAAATTATTGCCAAAGGAAAAGAAATCCTAATCCATGAAAGATTGCAATTGTGTGCTTGTGAATTTGGGTGTTTTTATTAAGTCTATCTTTTTGGAGACTTTTAGGTCTGTGGATGTGGCATTCACAAGTCCCCATGGTTTAATCCCCAGGAACACATATACTGGCTGTGGTACTGTTCACTTGGAATCCCAGTACTTGAGATGTAGAGGTAGGAGGATCAGGAGTTCAAGGTTATCGTAGGCTACATAGTGAGTTTGAAACCAACCTGGGTTATGTGAGATTCTAATAAAAAATTTGATAGAAGATAGATAGATAGATAGATAGATAGATGTATAAATTTTGGCCTAGAATTTGCCTTGTAACCTTATTTGGCAAATGTGGTTAGTTTTATTGACCTAGCTAGACTGGCTAGCGATTGCTGGATGCCCAGTGAACATGGCCTTGTTGTAGCTGTTCCGGTCTGTTGGACTTTGCCCTGAACTTTGGTTGTGGCTTTATTTCACTTTACAGCTGGGTCTTTTTGTTGTCTGGTTCCCATTGATCAGCCCAGTGGAAACTTACGATCTTTGAGATAATTATTTTGAAGCAGAGAGGACTCTGCTGCTCCCACTCTTTTAATTGATTTTAAAAATTACTTTGAGAATATAACATACTTACATCATTTTCCCCTTCCCTCTTCTCCCTCCAGTTCCTCCCATACAGTCCCTTTGCTCTCTTTCAGATTCATGGCTTCTTTTTTCTTTTACTGTTTACATAAGTATATATGTAAACTATATATGTAAACATACATATACACATCTATATAGTTTTAAAATATATAAACACAACCTGCTCAGTTCATATAATATTACTTGTATATGGATGTTTTCAGGGTTGGACATTTTGTGTTGGATATTCAGTGGGTGTGTTACTACCTGAGGAAGACTCTGCTTGTCTGTCTGTCTGTCTGTCTCTCTGTCTCTCTCAGACATGTTCTTGAACTTGAACTTTAAAGCCAAGTATGGCTTTAAACTTTTGTTTCTCTTGCCCCAAACTTTGGATTACTTGTGTATGCTGCCATGCCTGGTTTCTGTGGCATTGGGGATCGAACACTGGGTGAAGTACATCCCCAGCCTCTAGAAATAGAAACTGCAGGAGTGATCCTGTTCACCCAAATGAATAAGAAAGTTTCACTTTTCCCCAGACAGGGTGATTCCCTTTAAGGCCCTGGACACAGAGAGGGAGTTAGGTCATGTTATGAGTGACTGTTTCCTGCAGGTATGAGGCAGCAAGGTATGAGAAAGCTGAGATCTGAAAAAACACTTAAAAACTCCAGGCGTGATGCTGAGCAATCCTTGAATATGGCAGGTGAGGCAGAACCAGAAATCAAGGGCTGCCATTTTAAAATGCTCTGCTCAAGTGGGGCATTCATGTGGATGTAGGCAGGAAGTTCTGCTTTATTTTCTTCTGTCCCCCTTTCTTGGGCCTCGTTTCTTAAGACAGTGACAAAGAAAGGAGAGGAAAAGGCCAGCAAGATGTCAGAGCCCACAGGATGAATCATTGGGTGTGGCAGTCACTTGTACAACATGAGCTGCTGCGGAAGGAAGTGGAGTGCAAGGGACGTCAGCATCGGATTGCTGTGATTTGCTTTATGCTTATTTTTCTTGAGGCAGTCAGGGAGAATGAGCATTTCATTGTTTACATTCTCACCTAGATCAGTATGTAATTTTTCTTCTACTCCAAAGGATGTGGGATGAGGAGAGAGGGAGATGGGAAAAGGGAGAGGGAGAGAGGGAAGGAAGGAGGGAGGGAGGACACAGGAGGAAGGGAGGGAGGGAATGAGGGAGGGAAGGGAAGAAATCTGCATCCATCTTGTACTCTGGCCTTCTAGCAGATATCCCACCTCCCAAGTAGTACTGGGTTTTTCATTTTTCAATTAAAAAATAATATATATTTATTGTGAAAAAAGGTGGGAGAGGTAAATAAAGCAGAAACACATATCTGTGAAATGAAAACAGTCTGTTCTGGAAGTAATTCAACCTCACTCAGACATTTGTATGTACACAGGCAAACATATCCCATTTTTCCTTTTGCACAAGAGAAGTTTTCTATTTTATCCAAGTACTTAAACAATTAATTACATTTATTTATTTGTGTGTGTGGGCATGTATGTCACAAGTACATGCGAGGAGGTCAGAGGATATAGCTTGTGGGAATCAGTTCTCTCCTACATGTGCGTTCTGGGGATTGAACTCATATGCCCAGGCATGGTGGCAAGCCTCTTTACCTGCTAAGCCATCTCACTGACCCCTTAGATCTTTATGCCTTGTCTTTGTTCAGTGGGTGCTGAACTCCATGTGTGGCTCTGAGGTGAACTCTCCTGTAAGCGGACATTTTGAATAATGATCACTTATGAATCTGAGTACCAGCTCCTTTTGCTGCCTCAGTTTCCCGTCCATGAGATGAGGAATGAGGGCCTCTGCCTCCTGGATGTTGCAGTGAGGAATAAATCAGACATAAGGCACACAGAGAGGGCTTGGGACATGTGCTGTCAGGGTGCCTAGAAACTTTAGCATGCGTTGATTTACTTTTGAGTGTGAAGTCCAAGCTTGGAGAGGCCCCCTCTCCCCTCTTCTTGTCTCTAAGTAGAGCTCAGACCCTTGAACATATGGCTCCTAATTTTCTTTCTTTCATTTTTTTTAAAGGAAATACAAAATTATTTATTGAACCTAATAATCTCCAGTATAAATTAAATTTTCAATGACATTAGGAGATGATAAAGTGCTTTAGAAACCTTCCCTGTGAGACAACAAACTCCTGTCTTTCCTGTTTTACATTAGGTTTTGAAAGTCAAGCCTTCACTTTTGTAGGCTACCAGTAAGAACAGAAAAAAAATCACACTGTAAAAACAAAACACCACAAAGAACACATTCCAGCTATAGGCTATTTCATAGGATTTTATTTTTTCTTTAAATAGTTTTGAGTTTGTAACACATGTTTGAATACTTGTAACTGAGGCTAACTGGCGACATGATTCTACATTGTGAGGGGCACACATAGTTCTCGATGATTCTGACCAAGGAGTTTGGAAATGGTTCTGAAGTCACTGACCTCATTCACAGCTTACTTTTAAGAACTGATGAGCAATCCTGCCAAACTTAATGGCCTGGAAGCAGAAAGTATGTCTAACAGATTTTTAAATTGCTCCTAGGTGCTAAAACATACAATTTTCTCAGAGATAGTGACCTTCTAAAGTAAAGTGGTCCAGATATTCCACAACCACCACTAACAACAAAAGATGTGGAAGCTAAATAACTCAACCCTATTTCTAGGTGCAAGAGAAGTATGGACAGGTGGGACTTCATTCGGAAAACAGACAAGACATTTTGAAAAATACTCTTTTTGTTATTTTTAAATTCTGGCTCCTAATTTTCACCTTTGTTGTCATTCAACAATGTTGAAATGATGTGGGATGTCCTCCTGTATGCTGTGAGTATGTGTTGCTCTCATTGGTGGATGAATAAAGCTGCTTTGACCTATGGCAGGACAGAAAATAGCTAGGCAGGAAAGCCAAACTGAATACAGGGAGGAAGGGTAGTATTGAGGGAGATGCCATCCAGTCACCCAATGAGCAAGGTGCCAGCAGACTGGTAACACCATGGCCACATGGCAAAATATAGATTAATAGAAATGGGTTAATTTAAGTTGTGAGAGCTGATTAGTAATAAGCCAATGGCCAGACATTTATAATTAATATAAGGCTCTGAATGGCTATTTTATAAATGGCTATAGGGCCAGGAGGGACACAGAAAAGCCTCTAGCTACATTGACAGGTTTCTCAGGCTAACTATTTTTTTTTTTGAGACTCAGCATTTGCCATCGAGATATTTTTTAATTTATTGAGAATTCTATACATACACACAATGAAATATTATCATATATATCCCATCTCCTCCTCACCCCCATGTCTGCCCAATCCTTCCCTCTAACTTCATGTTTTCCTTTTCTTTCTCTGTTTTTGGGTAGCTCATTAAAGTCAATTACTGCTGCCCATATGTGCATGGGTATGAGGGCCCAGACATAGAAAAAAATCTTAACTTTCAGGTTTTGGATTTCTATGTCATAGGCTTTAGGATATGTAGAGAAAATGCAGATAAGATTTCTTAGTAGAGCCTATGGGAAGGGGTTAAATTTGTTATTTTCTAATAAGGCACATTTTTATAATATTCTAAAGTGAGGAGTGTGCACACACACACACACTCATGTGCATACAAGAACAGATGTACACACACACATAGACACCCGTGCACAAACAAGCACACACACAAACACCCACACATAGACATGCATTCACAGACATGTGCACACACCCACACAAGTACACACACAGGCATACACACACACAATACACTAGACATGACACACACATGTGTATACACACATGCACATGCATACATGACACACACATGTGTATACACACATGCACATGCATACATGACACACACAGAGGCACATACACATGCACACATTTACACCAAGAACCTGTCCTAATACTGTCACATGCTGGTGACGCACCTTCCTTTTGAAGACTACAGGGATCGTGGACTACTCCATGGGTCACCCTTTCTCATTTGCTTCTCTGCAGGAACACACTGTGAACTGTACAAGGACCCCTGTGCTAACATCAGCTGTCTGAACGGAGGTACCTGTGACAGCGAGGGCCTGAATGGCACATGCATCTGTGCACCAGGGTTCACAGGTGAGCAATCCACGAGTGTGTTTTCAAACTCACCCTATAGTCCCCACTGTTGCCAAGGCCAGCCAGCTCCAAACCCTCTGCCATGAGTAATTGCAAAGCAGGGGTGCTGCGGAGAAATGTCAGGAGACATGGCTTCAATGAGATCTATTTTAAAACAATAGACTATGTTGTCATTAAACTAGGCTCTTCTGAAGCCAGCATTTGTCATTTAGATTTGCTGACACTGCCATCACTGCACAATTGCAGAGTAGTGTTCTCTTTATGAGAACACTTGGCAGTGTTAGTGTTAATGTAGTATGAAGTGGGCAGGAAGGACTGAATGTTTTCTGTGTGAACTCCATTCAGACACTGTTTTATTTTTTATTGAATGCTGTAAAAGTAACAGAATTTTGAGAACTATGGTCAGTGGGTGGTGTTGGGAAAGGAAGGGTTCAGGATCAAATGGGAATGTGGGGACAGACTGGAGTGGTAGTAGAGTGGGCTGGGACAGTTGCAGACACAGGAGCTGGGGTCACCCTAGTCTTGATGGCTTCTAACACTGTCAGGGAGTGGCTTCTATATTGGGGGAATCCAAGCTAACATGTTTTGTTTGTTTGTTTGTTTTTGTCCAAGCCCCCACCCTCCTGAGCTCAGGAAGCTTGCAAAGCTGTGAATGTAGAAGTAAAATGTTATGTTGGATGTGTGTGCTGAGGAGAGGTTTTCAGTTTTTATCAGATTCTCAAATTAAGTCTGAAACCATGAGAGTTCAGAGTATTCCAAATATTAACCTTGATTTTCCCTGCAGAACTCAGAAGTCTTGAAAACTAAAGAATAAGATCAGGGGCTAGGAACACAGCTTAGTAGGTAAAATGCTTGCTGTATAAGCACGAGGAACTGGGACCCACATATGAAAGCTGAGTGAGGGGCACACTTGTCCTCCCAGAGCTGGGAAGGGGAGACAGGCAAGTCCCTTGAGCTCACTGACCAGCTAACCTAGCCAGTTGGCAATTTCCAGGCCAGTGGAAGACCCTGTCTCAAAGCAGAAGGTGATTGGTGTCTGAAGAACAACATTCAAGGTTGTCCCTTGGGGCCCACATACATGAGCACACATGAACACACATTCATGCCCAAGTACATGCGTGTCCATATGTTCATGCACATACATGATACACACATACATGCACGTAAAAAGAACACAAGGTGTATTTTTTGGTATGTTGTTAAGTCACTAAGGTGGAGGATTCCTCCACTATGGATGTCTGGGAGAAGCCTGCATGTGGAAGAAGGCAGAAGTTCTGCTGAGTATCACGTGGTGTCCTCTGCTGGGGACTACCAAGCTAGGCTTGATCTTTCCTTCCAGGACACTGTGGTCCCCTCGAAACTCCACAGCACTTTGCAGAGTCCACTCTCTGGTCCTTCCTGGGGAAGCCAACAGCTGGGGGAGGATCAACTTCTGAGTTTTCTTCTATTTATCTGTTGTACAACCTGTGTTTTCCTTCCGGGTTGTCCAAAGACTGAGAAGTGGGCTTGCTCCAGAAAATGATTTGCAGATGGTTTTGTTTATGTGGTGCTTTATAAACACAGAGAGACATTTATATATAAGTTAGTAGAGGCAAAAATATATTGGGGCAGATTCCTGGGTCTTTTCCAGATATTTCTAACTTACCAGTAATAAAAAATAAAGCATAGAAGAAATTAAGCGATACAAAGCTATTGAAATAACTCACTGGTTAACATCATACTGCTGGGAGATAACATTATTAATATATTGACATCCAAGAGTTTTCCTGAAGGTCTATGAATAAGATATGTACATGAATAGAATATGTATATATTCTATTCATAGTGTATGTGTGTACATGTATGGACATAAATGGAATAATAATATCCATGTTACTTTATACCCTACTTTTAACCTAGACTAAATAAATAAATAATGAATGTATTTCCATACCAAGAATTACACCTTTAAAATATTTATTTATAAGTGTGTGTGTGTGTGTGTGTGTGTGTGTGTGTGTGTGTGTATGTATGTGCTTACACATGAGTGCAGGTACCAGAGAGGCCAGAATGGGGCATTGGATCACTGGAGCTGGAGTTATAGGTGGTTGTGAGCTGCCCAGTGTGGGTGCTGAGAACAGAACAAGGGTCTTTTGGAAGAGGATCCCAGTTCTTTATTTTTAAAACATTTTTATTGGTTGGCTTGTAGTTCATTCTATGAAATGTCATGATTTATTTTTAGTTCATTTTCAGTTTTATTTTTGGGAGTTAAGAATGTTTCCAAATTACAAATAATAATGAAAGGAATGTTTTTAACTGTGTATTTTTCTATATATGCCCCCCTACCCCTTTAGTACAATTCACTAGGAATAGAAACACAGGGGTCCAGGAGAACAGATTATTTTATATATATATATATATCTCACAAATGCAAACTTTCATATCACACTGATCTTTCTTTCTAGCCATTTAGTTTGCATGCATTGCCTTTTATCTGTCAAGGCTATAAATATTTTTTTCTTTGTTACTTGCCTTTCAAATGTTTATAGAGCATTTTGTTTTCCATGAATCATATTTCATCTTTACATAATTAAATCTTAATTTCTCCCCTCTTTTTGCTCCTGTTTATCAAATGCTTTAGCTATTGAGGGTTCATTAATATTCTCCTATATCATTATAACCATGTATGAGTTATTTTTGAGTATTTAAATCTTTATTGTATTTGAAATTTATTTTGATAATTTTCTAGGCGAGAAAACAGAATTATTTACTACAGAATACTTATTGAATCTCCAACTGCCTATTTAGTAAACTGTCTTAGAGATATCAAGCACATACCAACTCATAGATTATCCTTTGTTTTCTGATTTAAGTGTTTAAATGTTAGATAGCACTTCAGATGATATTATTGCCATTATAATTTACTCTGCCTGGAAACTGTGGAATAATTTTGATTCCTTGAATGTATGTATGTACACCATGTGTGCCTAATGCCCACAGAGACCAGAAGGTAGTGTAGGATCCCCTGGGTCTGGAGTTATAGGTGGTTGTGAGCTACCATGTAGATGCTGGGAATTGAACCTAGCTCCTCTGGAGCCATCTCTCCAGTCCCTGACTTCCTTTTTTTTTTTTTTTTTTCTTATTTACCTGTCTCTCTCTTAATGTGTCTGAGATTTATTTAATAAAACTTGCAATTGGCAAACTAATGAGTGTTTGAGAACCTCTTTATTAATGGAGCAGAGTGAGTTAATAAATAATAGTCATCTAAGTAAATACTCAATCCAATGTCCCATTTCCCTCCAAACAGAGAGAGCTTCCCTGCTCTTCAAGCCTGGCATTCCATGCAGCTCTCTCCAAAGGACTACCACCCGGCACCCATCCTCTCCATTTTTCAGTTATTGGCTTGGCATCCACCCTTTCCTCCAAGGCTTTGTTAATCTGTTAGCTGTATAGTGAGAGCTCCCTATGGCTTTAGCTTGAGTTTCTCTATGGCAAAATGATAAACATTTTTATGTTTTTTAAAAATTTTTGTTATCTGAATATCCTCCATGCCAAAAGGTCTCTTCATGTCTTTTATACATTTTCCAATCTTGTCACACCGTATCAAGGCCTCTTGCTATCAGCATAGCGCGTGGTACTGATGGCTTTTGTCACTAGCCGAGATGGTGTTCATTAGGTTTTCCAGCATCATTTCATGTTCCCTCCTGTACCATGCTGCACTGTGTGGAAGGAAGTCACTTGGCATAGCCCACCCTTAATGAGTAGGGGCTATGCTCCCCTATGAGGGTGGGATAACTAGAGGACTATTTGGAATTCTTTTCCATGAGAGATTTATTTGTTCTCTCCCATTTATTAGTTTGTTCAATCATTTATTTATATGAATTGGTGTACTTAGTGTATGATTTGTGTTATAGGACAACACTTTTTAGTTTGTTTTATTGCTCACAATGTTCTCACTTTGGGCACTTAGAGGTCTTTCATTGGGCTCCTGTGGCCCTTCCACACACCCCTGTGTGGGTGTGAGAGCTGCTGCTTGGTTATGTTGTGTTTCTGCACTTGCATACTTCCTGATGTTTTAAGACTCTTCAGTCTCATCTTGTCTATTTCCTGCCCTCATCCTGGAGTCATCCATTTCTCCAAGGTTCCCTGGCTCCTTATTGGAGAATGATTGAAATAAATATCTAGGCCCTAAAAGTACTTGTTGCTATAAGATGTTCCTGCTTTCAGAGCCTCTTGGCTGACAAGCAAGAGAGTGTATGTATATATACTAATGTGGGCATATGGTGCACATACATCTTACTATGCAGCACACTATACCTATATTAAGTTTAATGGGAATTCATGGTGGTGTCCAAATTCTAATCCTGCATCACTGGGATCATTTTGGTCTTCTTTAATTTATCCATACCTGCCTCCACATACAATAATAGCAACGTATTAGTGGTTCCCACTATCCATTCACTTCATCATTCAATTTTAACATGCACAGTATCAAAATTGCTACCTTATGTTCTTTTAGAAAATCACTTTTCAAACTAGAATACAGGGCCTACTTACAATTCATTTTCATTTAGTTTAGCCAGGCCTAAGCCAGACATAGTTGTTCAAGCCTATAATCATAGCACTTCAGAGGTGGAGGCAGGAGCATCACAAGTTCAAGATCATCCTTGGCTACATAATGAGTTCAGTCTGGGCTTCATCAGACCCTGTCTCAAATAAACAACAGCAACGTCCCACTGCAACTCATTTTCAAGTTACTAGGTCAGCAGCTCCCCTTCTCTTCAGTGAGGCTTCTCTGGTCTAGTTACTTTTCTTCATAGACTGTGTTCCATCATGGACTTTTCCAACTAGATGTTACTTATTTTTTCCTTTTAAATGTTGCTTCATTAGTTAAAAAGGCCATATGTTTCTCTTTCATTTAACTGCTTTTGAACCTTGGTCAAAAATCAGTTGGAAATATTTGTGTGGGTCTATTTTGAGTTGTTCTTTCTTCTTTGTTTATTGATGCATCTGTTTGATTGCCATGCAGCCTTGATACCTAAAATCTACTGTAGCCACATGGCTTTTGTAAGTGTCTGACAGACTCCTACCACTTTATCCTCTCTGTCTCCTTTTCTCCAAATTTGTTTGGATATTGGCCATTGTATGTTTGCATGGTGAGTGACATGACCATATTTTTTTTAAATGCTAATCTTTTTATGTTGATCATTTTTGTATGGACCCTCTACTGTAGTGATTGTCCCTGCTCTTAAGATGGGACACTTAGTGGCTTCACTGGTGCACTGTGGGTAGTGAACCTTGAATTCCTCCTCATCTGATGCAAGTTTGGGGGCTGTTGGTATCTCATTCTAGTTGCCAGGGTTCTAGAATTCAATGCACACACACACTATTTGATAGCAAACTCTAGTGAGATAGCATCATTATGGGATACAGTGTACTTTAGTATTTCACATACTTTATTTAGCTGAGGGGCACTATCTTCTGTAGTAGCATCCCCTACATATGATCTTGTCTCCTTAGCCCAGTGAAACCATTGTGTTTGAGACTGGCTGCAGGTGGAAGTCCAGGGAGACTGTGGTGCTCAGCTGCCATGTTTTGCTTCTTGCAGCCGGGACTGCCTGGTGTCTAGTTATTAAAAGAGTTTTATTTTTCATATATTTCATTCAGTCTTCTAGTTTATAGGTGTGGTAAAGACAGGTTCTAGTTTTTTTCACTGTGATAGGAAAAGTTCTAAATAATGTTTTTGAACCTTGCTTCATCTACAATAAAATTCTATTAAAGTATGAAGGGACAAGCTAAAGAGTCTGCCTAGAGGCTGGCATGTGTTTAATGTAGATATTGTGGTTGCAGGGATTGTTATATATTCCTTTGAGCATAGACTCTACTAACTCAAAGCTTTACTAATCATAATGACTTTGGATAGTATTTGGTTGTTTTATATTTCCTAATTTACCCAAGGAAAGCATTATAAATGAATCAAATGATTATAGCCTTCTCTAAGTACTACCCAGTATACATATTATCCACATTGCCTCTTAGAAAACAGTAGATTGAGGGCTTGGGAAATGGCTCAGCTTGTCAAGTGTCTGCCATGCAAGTGCCCGAGTTTGGATCTTCAGCACCAATGTGAAAAGTGGGGCACTGGGAAGGGGAAGGCAGAGAAAGGGGGGTGTCCCCATGGCTTACTAACTATCTAGCCTGTCTAGTTAGTTAGTGAGTTCTGGGTTCAGTGAGATACCTTGTCTCAAAGAATAAGATGGAGGCTAGAGAAATGGCTCAGCAGATAAAAGCACTGGCTGTTTTCCCAGAAGACCTGAGTTTGCTGTCGAGAGCCCACATGGTGGTTCACAACCATTAATAACTTTAGTTCCAGGGAACCCAATACCTTCTTATGGCTTCTTCTGGCACCAGGTATGCATGTGGTACACCGACATATATGAAGGCAAAAATATTGGTGAAATTATTAAGGCCACTCCACGTAGTTAAAAGGGAGGTTTATTTTGTGGGGTAGCTTACAAATGAAGGGATAGGTTGTAGGGTCTGGCAAAGGTATGGCGCAGTCTGGCAGTGTTCTCTGGAGAACTCTGCTTGGTCTTCCTCCAGCGTCCAGTGTCCCAGAACCAAGAGAGAGACCTTCTCTCGATCCTGGGTCTTCGGCTTCCTCCTCCACCCCGCCTTGTGGGCGTGACCATTACTGAAGCCTCAATTTGGGTTGGAACTTCCAGGCCAATGCTGGGATAGCTATCCACTACATCTCCCCCTTTTGTCTAAATAAGAAAGTTCTAACCTAATACAAGACTATATGCAAAGAGATGGTTATCAAATATTGTCCAGGAGTAATGAGGGATAATGACCTAGATAAGTTGGAATTACAATAAGTGCAAACAATATCAAGCAAAAAACACATAGTAAAATCCAGGGAAGTCTAGAGCATGGGTAGGTGGCATGTTACAAAGATCATTCCAAAAGGTGTCCTATCCTAAAGAACCTGAGTCTAATATTTAATATATTCTATCTAAGATATTATATATGTATATATACTAAGTTGTAACTATAACTACTAATCTTTAACCTCATCAAAGACCTGAGAAGGAATATAATAATACCTGAGAAATTACAAAGGAACATTAGGTGACTGTCCAGGCTGCCAGCTGTCTCTGTCTACTCTTGCAAGACTCCCGAAAAATGCTTGCATCCTTCTCCCAGTTCTCAGGTAATATTATATCCTTCTCAGGTCTTTGATGTGGTTGAAGACTAGATAATTATAATTTTCTCAGTTATAATAAAAGATAAGTTAGATATAAAAGCTTAGACTCACAAATATAAGATAGATAGGATATCTTCCTTAATATTGTAACTGTAATTCTTGCTTGATAATTGTTTTGTTATATGTAAGTTTACTATGTAAAAGTTAAAACTTTCCTTTTCAAAAAAACAAAAAGAAAAGGGGAAGTGCTGTAGATATCGCTCTGTATAAATAAAATGCTGTTTGGCCAGTGGCCAGGCGGGACAAGAGAGAAGAAAATTCTGGGAAGTGGAAGGCTGGGGGAGGAGAGACACTGCCAGCCGCTGCCATGACAAGAAAGAAATAAGGTACTGGTAAGCCATGAGCCATGTGGCAAAGTATAGATTAATAGAAATGGGCTAAATATAAGAGTAAGAGCTAGACAATGGTAGGCCTGAGCTAATGGCCAAGCAGTTTAAATAATATAAGTGTCTGTATGATTATTTTATACATGGGTTGTGGGACCTCGGGGGCTGGGTGGAACCTGGAGAGAAGCTCTCCAACTACATAAAACACTTATATACATTAAGAAAAATGGACAATGATAGAGAAAGATGCTAAACTTCAACTTCTGGCTTCCAAATATATGTAAACCTACATGCATCTACATGCACATGTGTGTATACATGAGTTCAGAAAGAGATACAGGGAGAGAGGGGAGGAGAGAGAGAGGGGGAGAGAGAGAGAACAATAGATAGAGAGGAAACTGTAAAGACTTATTCAGGTCTAATTTGTTATCCTTTGTCTAGGAGAAAAGTCGTTTTGCATCTCTTCACAAATGCTATTCAAAAATAGCAGTCATTTAAGAGCATTGCATTTTTTTTCTAATTTAGGCAAAAGAAAATAAGCAAGTCACCTAGAAAGACAACTGTCTCAGACCCACAAAATCTCAGACTCATTAAGGTGACAATTAGTAAACACATACACAACTAGCACTAAGAGCTCTTCTAGTGAAATAAGACAAAATGCATGTTGACTGGAAATAATGTCGGTATGTTAAAATGCATGGAAAGATTGATGCTTGCCTGGGTGTGGTGGGGCCTTGCTTGCAATCTCAACACTTGGGAAGCTGAAGCTTGAGGCCTGCCATGAATTTAAGGTCATGTGGTGCACAGAGGGTGTGGCATTGACCTTGGGCTTGCTGGAGCAGAGTGGGACTTTGGGGTTTGCCCAACTGTGATTGTGAAGGTTGGGAAGAGCCAGGCTGTTTCTATCACTGTTGCTGTTCAGGTCATGGGTGTCTCATTTAAGAATTTTGAATGTCTGGATTCCCAGCTGAAGCAAGCTATTGTTTAGTAAATATCTCCATTAAGGCTGGCTTCCTAAATGGGTGGAAAATGGCACTGATGTATTTATCTGTAAGAGCTTTGATTTTTGTCCTTCAGCCTTTCTCAATTGATGTGTCTTTCAACCAGCCTACCATGTGATGCCATTTGTAATGGTGTAGTCAGTCAATGAATGCCCTTCTCCTCTTAGAGTGATCATCCCACTGAGACACAGAAATCACATTTTAAACAGGTTAGCGTTAGGCAACCAATTTTTGTCCTTTCTATTGATATAAATCACTACCTTTATTGCAAGAAACAAATTTACCTGACTTGACTGGATTATAATCATTTTAGGATGACCCAGAGACGGTGAGTGTTGTTTGACAGATTAGACTTGCAATAGTCGGATGCCAGGTACATGAAGAGTGTGAGACAGAACAGATATGAAATCTTTCAGTGTGAGATTCTTCCTCTGAAATGATATGTGAGTAACATGTGGCAGTTTTATAATGTAAAGTAAACCAACAGTATATAGAAAGCAATTTAATGCTAAATAAGCTTGGAAGTAATTACCTGAAGAAATGTTGCCTTCTGAAGATGGGAACAAAATATTTGGTTTTGCTGTTAGTTAATTGTAATGATTAGAGTAGTGGCTTTTTTTTCTTCTTCTTTTTGGCTTCCCTTTCTGTTTGTATCTAAGCAAATGAGGGCTTATTTTTAAAAATTGTCTTTTCCATTTTTTTCCTTTTAAGAGAGATTGTGTTGGTGTAAAGTATCCTCTTCAGCTTTGATGAGAGGCCCTTAGGTTTAAAGAGTGTATTCATCTTGTATCTCTTCCATGTGATAGCTGTAAAATTGTTCAAGGATGTCTTTTGTTATGAAATTTTTGCCATCAAGATACTTCCTCTATGGGGATGTTTGAATCACAGTGATATTGGCTTGTATGCTAGTTTGGCATGTTATAGCAGGTTCTGTAGGCAGGTCAGAAAGTCCTGGATTTTGGGTCTCAGCAGGGTCTGGCCATTTTTGTTGGGGAAGAACAGACTGGAGTGGATGTTAGCACCCTTTGGACCACCAGGAAGGAGTGTGTCATATTCAGGCTAATCTCATGTTTGTAATTGCCACTCTAGTCAGGCCTAACACTCCCTCTGAGGTTTTCAGTCCCTTCCCCGTGGAATCCAGGCATATAGAGGGATTAAGAAAGGAGAATCAGTTTTCACAAAGGACTTGAACTGGGTGTACAATTGTGTCCACTAAAGAGCCAGTGTCCAAACCAGCACACTCAAATAGTTGGTTACAAAATAATCATAAACTGTGAGTGTTCTGCTTCCTGGAATTTCAGAAAATAGCATGAGATTCAGCTACTGACTCCAAAGTAGAGTAGACTCATCAACATTGGGAACCTATGTTTGCTTTTCAGGTCAACCTCCAAAGGTTTATTCAGATGTGAGAATAACTACTTTTTCATGGACTCAAGGAGAAAGTCTTCTTAGCAATACCTTTTCTTTATTCAGTTTTACTTAAGTGAAAAATTTCTTGTTTGGAATTTTCCAAGAGTCCTTTACTTTGTACAAATAATAGGCAGGGCTCTGTGGCTGGAGGTCATGATCATCAACCTGTGTTCTTGTCTCTTTCTTTCTTTCTTTCTTTTTTTTTTTTTCAAGGAACTTGTGGGGAATATGGGTACAACCAATCACTGTTACTTTTCTTTATCCTCCTAGGTGAAGAGTGTGACATTGACATCAATGAATGTGACAGTAACCCTTGTCATCATTCTGGAACCTGCTTGGATCAGCCCAATGGTTATACTTGCCACTGCCCTCATGGCTGGGTGGGAGCAAACTGTGAAATCCGTAAGTATTTCAGCTGTGGGCTACTTAGTGTGGGTTTTTCCTTCAGCAAGAACAGGATGCTAATTATGACCAGAAAGCCCCCATATCAATGACAGTGAAGTCATGAGACTCAGAAGGACCACTTCAGTCGTCCCTGTCTCCAGAGTCCAAGTAGTACTTTTGTCTCTTGCTGTCAGGCATGCCTGCTCCTTGAAATTGCATCCAGCCTTTCCACAGATGATGAGCATCTTCAGATGTCATCCAAAGTTCACTGCTACTCAGTCAGCCAAAAAAATGTGCTTAACAGACAAGTATTAGAATACTAAAAAAAAAAAAAAAAAAAAAAAAAAAAAGCATCCTCTGCTCTGGAAAGTCTAAAAAGCAACACAGGATTTGAATTCATGTTGCCTCTTGTTTTCAAATGTCTTTGAATATAGCAGGTTCCTTCAGTTGCTTGAAGAAGAAAAGTTTCATCTTATTCAACCAGGCTGGCTCAGGGAGTGCTGCCTCCCAATTCCAGATGATTCTCTTCATTGGAATGGTGTTCAAAGAGTGTTTCTTCCTGAACCTTCTCACTGCTGACTGTACTCTTTGAGGGACAAGAGTAACTAGGGCTTGGGGGGGATGGCTCAGCCAGGAAAGTGCTTTTTGGACAAGTATGCAGACCAGAGTTTAGATCCTACAAAAGAAGCCATATATTTATAACCCGAATGCTTTGAGGCAAACGTACGAGAGTCCTTCAGGTTTGCTCACCAGTTAATTTAGCCAAATCCGTGACCCACAGGTTCCAATCATAGATCCTATCTCAAAAACAAACAAACAACAAAACCAAATCAAAGTGGGTGGCTCCTGAGGAACACCACCTGAGGTCAAGGTGTGGTCCCTTTCATCTTTGACATCAGTGTCTCAGCTCTAGACCATTCTGTAAGATGATCTGACAAGGTGACAAAACTGTGTGCAATCTTTTCTTGATAGACAAGTTCCTCTTCTGGCCATAGCAGGACTTTGGGCATTCCCTTCATCCAGAAAGAGATTCCTGGGTAAATTACAATTTGTCTACTGTTGTAATAGTATGATAGCCAAAAGGAAAGACATAAGTATCTCTCTTTAGTGTACTTTCTTTCATAACAAAATGGTTACAATTTGTTTTTAGAACTCCATCTTGAGGGATTTGATGTGGAAATTCCTGAAATATACCCATGCCTGAGACAACTATTATAAAAAGAAGAGCCAAGATTAGAAGATAGTATCTGGTAGCCATGAATAAGAACCACCTCACCATAGCATCTCGGCTTTAGTTACTTTTGAAAGGGTTGACACAAGTGACTCCATTTTTGTTGACTGTAAGAGATGGTCTTACTATGAAATCCAGACCAGCCTTAGACTCATAATCTTTCTGCATTAGCCTCTGGTGAAACTGGCTGATCATGACATTATTTCCATTCTGATAACCTCCTCTATTATCTCAGAACAATCTTCTGTGAAGACATTACAGATTAGGAGATATGCTTGAACATCAGAAGATGAGTCTGTTTGTGATCATTCCCTAAATTTGTAAGAAGTCTGAAGTTTTTATTTTTGTCAGTGATGTAGCTGTATTATTCTATGAATCCAAAGATTCTAAATTTTATTTCAAGAGTAGAAGCTTAGCTAATGTATAAGGAACTTTCTTCTATGGACTAATGGCTAACTGTTGCTGCCTCTTTTGTATGTTTAAACATAAAAACAATGGTCTCCTGAATTGATAAAGCTAGTATGCTTCCATCTAGAACTGGGATGGATGCTAATCCTTCCTAGGATGATGTTTATTTACTCCTCATTGGGTATAGCAATCTGGGTTGACATTTATCACTTTTAGGCCTTGAAATATATTGTTTCATGAGTCCCTGGCTTTGAGGGTTGCTGATAAGAGGTCTAAGTTATTTTGGTGTTTCTGCACTTGTAGGGGAGTTGTTTTCTCTTACAGCTTTTAATGGTGCTGCTTTGCATTGCATTTTTGACATTTTGACTGTAATCTGTTGAGGAGATGTACTTCTCTGGTCATGTCTATTTGGGGTTCTAGATGCTTCTTGTGTTTGAATGTCTGATTCTTTTCCCAGACTTGGGAATTTTCTGCTATAATTTTGTTGGCTATAATTACTATGCATTTGGTGTTCATCTCAATTCCTTCAGCCCATGGATTCTCAGTTTTGGTCTCTTGATCCTATTCTAGAGTTTTTAGATCTTGTGGTCATGCTCTTTTAATTTATTTACTTTTTGTTATAAATGTTTGATTGTAGTGTTTCTTCAACCTGCCCTCTACCCCTTAGAGTCTTTTTTTCTGCTTGGTTTTGGCTATTGGTCATGCATTCCATTGTTGTTTTTAAATGTGATTCCTTGAGGGTTTTTTGTTTCCAACATTTCCATTTGTTTATTTTTCAGAATCTCCATTTGCTTGCTAAGACTTTCTTCTGTGTTGCTGACTTTTTCATCCACATGGCTGATGTTCTTATTTGTTCTTCTCTCATTTTCCCTCTATGTTGCTGACTTTCCTCGCCAGGCCCTGGACTAGATTCATCTCTTTGTTTGTACCCTTTTACAGATCACTCATTATTCTTACCAGAAATATTTTGAAGTCTTCTCCTGGTACTTTAGCCAGGTGAGTTCAGTGGGTTCAATGGTTGTGGAGTTAGGATCATTTGAAGGAGTCAAGTTGCCTTGTTTTCTTATGTTCCTTACACTTCTTTGTTGCAATCTATGCATCTATTGGTTTGAATATCTCTTCTGTGTTTGGGAAGTGTGTTGTGTTTTTATTGTACAGCCTACTTTTGAAGGCTCAATTCTCCAGTACAACTAGGTGGGAAGAGAACAAATTGTTTTGAGAAACAATTATATCATACTATATAAAATGCAGAAATAAACTTAAAAATCAAATATAGCACATCAAAATATCATCAATGAATATAAAATAGAAAATGGCAAAACCACAGTAGAATATGACACAAAGCTAAAAATTATCTGTAATAATAAGTGTGAAACAGTAAATGAATGAGCTAAGGGAAGGAGTAGAGGAAGGAGCGAAATAGGAGAGAGAATCGAGGTTAAATAATCCGAAGGAGGAAGAAGGGAGGTGGGCGGAGAAAGCTGGAGAGAGGAACAAAAGAAAGTAATTTAAAGAAAAGGAAAATAAAAAGGGATTTCTCATTAATGACAAAGTTCAGAAGGAAAATTTGGAAGCTATAAGGAGAATAAAATATTTAAAAAATGATAGTATTAAAAGTAATGAATTCATAACACTACTAAGTGTAGTTGGCTGCTGTTTTTCTCTTTGACTCTTGGAGGCCCACCACCCAGCTCCCAGATAAATGCATGGAGTCTTTTTCTTTCTTAAAAATGCCCAGCTTTAGCTTGGTGTAGCAGGAATTTTAGACAGTCTTATTAATAAGAACAAACCTGAGGCCAGTTATTGGGGTGAATGCTGGAGGATGAGAGAGACAGACCAAGCCACAGCTACCTCACCTTGCCAGCTCCTCAGCTGGTCTTGTTTCCTCAGTCTGGAAGCTTCTGAGTCCTCATCCACATGAATCTCAGCTGAATTGTGCTGCTCCAAAGCCTGAATGCTTAACCAGCCAAATGCTTCTAGTTTTCTGGTCTTCATGCCATATATATATCTTTCTACTTTCTGCTGTCACTCCCTGGGATTAAAGGCTGGATTTCTGGGATTAAAGGTGTGTGTCACCATGCCTGGCTGTTTCTAAAGTGACCTTGAACTCAGAGATCCAGAGGTATTTCTGTCTCTGGAATGCTAGGATTAAAGGCATGTGCTACCACTGCCTATCCTCATGTTTAATATTGTGGCTGTCTTGTTCTCTGACCCCAGATAAGTTTATTAACCTGCACAATATTTTTGGGAACACAATACCACAGTTTGGCTTGTTGCTGGCCACTTTCCTTATCGTAAATTAACCCATCTACCTTTTGCCTCTGGACTTTCTCCTTTTCTTACTTTTATAACCTTACTTTTACTCTTACTCCATGGCTGGTTGCGTGGCTGGGTGGCTAGTCCCTAGCGTCCTTCTCTCCTTGTTCTTTTGTAGTTCTTTTCCCAGATTTCTCCTCCTGGTTATGCTCTCTGCCTGCCAGCCCTGCCTGTCCTTTTTCCTGTCTCCCTATTGGCTGTTCAGCTCTTTATTAGACCATCAGGTGTTTTAGACAGTCAAAGTAACGTAACTTTACAGAGTTAAACAAATACAACATAAAAGAATGCAACACATCTTTACATCATTAAATAAATGTTTCACAGCATATAGAAATGTAACACATGTTAATATTCTACAACCACTAAATGTAGAAAGAAATGAAAAAGCAGGAAACAGAGAGGACAAAATAGAGAAAAATAGAAAAAAGAAAAAAGATCCCCTTTGAATGGAAAAATTTATAGACAGAATTAGATAAAGACATGAAGGGGAATAACACATAAAAGCATAAAAACTCTTAAAAATACAACAAAGTAAGACTCATCTAAATGCATACACAGTAAGTTGGTGGGGACTGGGCGTTGGCTCAGCCGTTAAGAGAACTGGCTGCTCTTTTAGAAGGCACAGGTGGTTTGGTTCCCAGCTCCAACACGCCAGCTCATAACAAGCTCACAACAGTTTTTAACACTGGTTCCTGGGAATCTCGACCCTATTCTGGGATCCATGAGCTCTGCATGCATATGGTACACATATACACATGCACATAAAACACCTATACATGTAAAATAGAAGTCTCAATACGGGAGCATTTCAGGGGTTGCCAAGAAAGAACAGAATGATGAAGTGTTGGGCCAGATTATTTGTTTGTCCTTGTAAATTAGAGTGTTGGTAACACACATGGGTGGATATCAGTTAAACTGTGGGCTCCTTAAAGTCTGAAGAGTAGTCTTGATGGAAGCAAATTTCCTTCTTCAGGTATCAGGGACCTCTCTGTGAACCATATTCAGCTTTCCTTTTTGTATAATGTACAGACTCATTGTCTCTTGAGACTCCTCAGGTCTTAGTCCTCCAGTGGCTGATGTTTTAGTTGGAGATGTCCCCTAAGTTCATAGGTGTGTAGGAGGCAGTCATGGCACCAAGACTAGTCTAGGCAGAGGCCCATCTTCATACTTTTGAGACCTCCTGAGTACGAATCATCCTGCTGGAGGAAAATGGCTCTGGGAATCCTGGGCACCCCGTTCTGGAACTTCAGAGTTCTCAAACTTGACAGCTGTGAAAGACAGACTTTAGAATTTGATCAACTCACTGGCCTTAAGTTTAGCATCATCAAACCCCATGCTCAGAGCTCAGCTGATGAGCTCTGTCCACAGTCACCAAAGGCAGGTTACCTCTCCATATGCACCTCCCAGCCTTAGATAAGCCCTGCTGCCCCGTCTTTTCCTTTGCCATAATCTACTGCCTCTCCAGGCCTTCCTCACCTAGGGGCAATAGCAGGCCAAATGGAGAGACTCCCTGATGTGGGAATGTTCTCTGACCCCACTGTATCTCAGTTTGTTGGTTTTTTAATTGTTATTTTATGTGTCTGCGTATTTTGTCTGCATGTTTGTCTATGTATCATGTGCATACCTAGTACCTGAAGAGGCCAAAGAGGGTGTTGGATCCCCTGAACTGGTGTTACCAACTGTTTTGACCTACCCTGTAGGTACTGCAAATAGAACCTGGGTCCTCAGCAAGAGCTGCAAGTGCTCCTAACCACTGAGCCATTTCTCCAGCCTCCTGTCACTCACTGTTTTAGCAAGAGATTCTCTCTCAAGATGCTACCTGGCTGCTGCCCCACAACTCATACTGGGTGACAATATGACATATATCTCTACTGCTGACCCATCTATTAGAAGAGCCCACCATTTATTGAGAAACTTTCTGTTTTCCTTTGGCACAGAATAGAGAACACAGAAATTAAGTCAACTACAGCCTATCAGTTTTATTATGTTTGATTACTGAAATGTGTTGCTTTAGAACCAGCCAGATACTGCTACTTACTACACATCATCTTGGGCATGTTGCTCTTTGTAAGGTCTCAGTGGCTTCCCATATAACATGGAGATGTCATGACACCTATAAATGAATAACACTTGAAATGCATAGAGTTGTGCCCAGTATAGACAGAACTCTGAATAAATGTCAGCCTAAAATTAATAACCAAAACTTTTGTACCAAGTACAACTCTCTGGTGTCACTGTCACTGGGTTACCTTAATGGCATCTCCAATTCATTACTTATGAAACAGAGCTGTGCATTTCCCACTTGTACCTGGTGACTCTGAGGTAACTCCTGCTCAGCCACAGCACCTCATGCATCCAGTCACATAAGCCAGGAAAGTGAGAGTGAGGAATCATTCTTTCCACATCAAGGGCCCACACAATCAAATTCCCTCTCCAATGTCATACTCACTTGCTGCTCTGTGACTCTGTCCCTACCACCCCATACTACCTAGTCCAAGACACCATCAACTCTGCCCCAAACTAGAGTAGTCCCTAAACTGGCTTCTGTACTCATCCTTCAAAGCAGTGGTTCTCAACATTCCTACTGCTGAGACCCTTTAATGTTGTGGTGACCCCCAGCCATAAAATTATTTCATTGTTACTTTATAACTCTAATTTTGCTATGGCTACGAACCATAATGTAAATATCTGATATACAATCCCCCAATGGAGTCATGACCCATAGGTTGAGAACCACTGCCTCAAAGCCTTCTTTACATGCAGCCAGGCACAACTTCTCAGTGTGTATGTGAGCATTCAGACCCTTATATCCAGCTATGCCCAGGACTATTAAAATAAGAAATCCCTCAAGATCCAAGGCTATGTTAATTGCCTGGGTAGGATGCCCTAGGGAGGTGCCTCTCCCTTCACTGGGCCTCTCTGCCTCAGGCTCTTCATGCTGACCTCCTTTGATCCCTTGTCCAGCTCTTCTGCTACAGGCCTGGCCTTATTCTGCTGCTTTGCCTGGGTTTGTATTCCCTCTGCTCTTCCTCATCCTGGTTTGTATCTAGTGTCCCCCATTGAGCAAGCTCTCTTGACACAGTTAAATGACCCCCCCCACCCCGGCCCCTTCCCTGCTTCTGTACAGCCTCTCCCATGCTGTCTTGGCATACCTGTACTTTCACTATTTGATGGTAGTTTGCTAATGCTTGTATCTGTCAAAAGACCCAAGCCTCCAAGAGCTCACTTCTCCCCCAACTTTCTTCCTGCTTTACCACAACACACAGTGAGCACTCAAGTCATAGGTGTTCTGTGAATGGGTTTGTATGAAGGAATAGTGTGTTCCACTTCTGTCTTAGTCATTGTTCTGTTGCTGTGAAGAGACACCATGACCTCAGCAACTCTTATAAAGGAAAGTATTTAATTGGTGCTTGTTTATAGTTTCAGAAGTTTAGTCCATTATCATCATGGTGGGAAGCATGGTGGCATGCAGACAGACATGGTGCTGGAGAAAGAGCAGAGATTTCTATATCCAGATTCACAGGTGGCAGGAAGAGAGTGATTCTGGGCCTGGCTTGGGCTTCTGAAACCTCCAAGCCCATCCCTAGTGACACATGTCCTCCAACATGGCCACACCTTCAAACAGTACCACTTCCTGTGAGCCTAGGGGGCCCATTTCATTCAGACCAGCACAGTTTCCCATCTATCTATCATTTGAAGATCAACAATGACTGTTAATTTTTCTCAGGCTCATTGATACTTTCATTGGACAGCTCACCTTCAGCCATGGAAAATATGACATAATCTGAAATTTTACCTTGTGGTTGTAGGCAGCAGATGGCCTTAAGAATTGTTTAATTATTAAATGACATCATCACAAACATGCTCCCTTCCAGACTCTTTTGAAATAGTACAGATGAGTAAATTAGCCAGCTATGTTCACCAAGATAAATTACAAAATAGATATGGACAATTTATTTTAGAATAAATTATGCAAATAAACTGAAGTCTAATTTGGATCAATTGGCTTTGTCACCAGCTTGTCTGTTTCACCTTGAACAGCTTCTCTGCTCAGCTTCCAGCAGTTCCAAAATGTTCAGTGTAAACGCCATTCAAAAAACACAGAACATCAGACAAATTTAAACAAAAATGCAAATGATCCTTGAAACTTACAAGTGGGACATTTATGAAATTTTCCCTCAACAGCTCTTGAGCAAGTATTCCTGGTCGCACACCTGCTGGGGCCCATGAGATAATCCCATTCTGCATGCTCAGGTTTAAGATTTCTTCTCCAGGCTGGGCTGTAGCCAGCACAGTAAATGATTCGTGCAATGGGACTCAGGGGATGTGGAAAATCAATGCCTTACAAAGATGGAGCCTGGGTGGAAGATGGCATTTGCAGCCACCTGGTGAGGGTACGTTTGATGTTTCTCAGACTGAGTGTTAGAGTATAAAGATCCAGGCTGGCTACTGAACCAATTAGCTTGCAAAGCAGCTGCCTTCACTTCTGTTAAGAACATTTCAGATGACACTAAAGACGAATCTAGCTTTAAAGATGAGGGCAGAGGATAAAGAAAAAACAGGGTTTTTGTTTGTTTGTTTCTTTGTTTTTTGTTTTAAGAATTGTGATAGATTTCTCCTTAATGTCTAAACACCTTAGAATGCAAACACTTGAGATGTGGTGCAAAAGGAGGGACATGCAAACTGTGGGCAACACATCACACATGGAATGATGCTGTACTGACCGTGTAATGAGGCACAATGTTTTCTTCACAGTAGTTCTCATGTGGGTGTGAACTTGTGCATGCACATAGTCAATGTGGTATACGTGTTCTTTACACAAAGAGCATGCATAATGCTCAAAAGCCCTCCAAGTATTCCTGTGAGGGCTGGAGAGATGGCTCTGTGGATAAAGGTACCTGCTGCCAAGGCTAATGACCTGAGTATCATACTCAGGATTCACATGGTAGAAGGAGAGAACTGATACCATGGTGGAAGTTGTCCTTTGACCTTTACTCATGTGCTGTGACGTGTGGACACACTCTTGAGTACACACACACACACACACACACACACACACACACACACATGATAAACATAATTAAAAAAATATTCTGGTCCTCCCTGGCCATCATATCTGAGCACTTCACGAGTTGGAGTAGAAACCACCCTGGCCACCCTTGTGTTGATGCTAAATGGATGATAAAACATGTTCTGTTACGCTTTGGACTCCAGCCTGCTGCTGAATTTTTAAGGGAATGAATGCTATAATACTTGGGAATCAAGTGAATCACACTTACTTTTTCAGCCAGAAAACAGAGTTGTCTCTCCAAGCAGGCAGTAGACATTGCCAAAAGAAAGGGCTGCTGACTTGGGGACTGAGCCTCTGTTCTGGTTTCACAAAACACCTTCTGCCATCTGTGGAGACTATTTCTTTGCAGTGTGTTATGTTGCTCTCCTCATCTCCTCAATCGCTGAAGAGTAAGTACCCTGGGGATGAGGCAGCTTTTTGAGCTCCCTCTGCTGCCTTAGCACAGGCAGTCTTGGATGGTAATGTCAAGCCAGATGTCACAGGACTCTGCGAGTGATTCAGGGATCAGATGATCTGGCTGTAGGCTCAGGAGATTCTTCATTCATCCCATCTCTTTCTAGAAGCTTCAAGACCAAGAGCAGGGCCCACTTATCTGTTAGACTTCTAGGAAATGGGTCTGCAGGCCTGGCCCCTTGTCTGCCTGTCCATGTCCTCTCCTTCAGGATGTCCTTTTCAGGGTCATATTCTTGATTTCAAGGTGGATGCTCAAGGCCATGATCACTGAAGCTGTAACTGGGTATGTGACAGTACTCTCACATAACCAGGTTGGTGAAAGGTGCCTGAAGGTATGTTCTTGTTCCCACTCTTCTCTGAATCCTCTATCTAGACACCAGGAAAAGTCCTACCATGGCAGCGATGACCTGCAGGGTAATGGTGCTGGCAATGGTATGACTACATTAGAGAAGCCCAGCTCCATTTGATTTGCCGTTTCCTTTGCATCCTGTTCATAATAGCTAGACATCATCTGACATTACGGACCAGTGCCAGTCACAGAGGTGACATCCAGTCCTTGTCCCTGGTGATAGAGGCTGATGGAAGGTCAGCCACGGCTGATGTTTTATAATCCTTAGCCCAGAGCATCTGCCTCACAGGACAGTGTACTTCCCCTGTCCTTCCTTCTTCCAGCATCACAGCTGTCCCTTCTGAAGGACTTCCCCTCCACTCCTACCAAGTGCCTTTTCTCATTTTGCTTTTTCACAGTTTTCTAGCTTCTGCTCACAACAGACCAGCGGGACAGGTGTTGATGCTTCTCTGTTGCACATGAAGGGACAGAGGCTCAGGGAGCTGTATCAAATGTTGGAGCTGAGATAAAGCGAGGATGTTATGATGAGAAGGCCTACGCTCTTTCAACTGCTATGTGGAGGCTCTCTTATGAGTGTTCATATAAGTAACTTACTGTTCATTTTTTAATCATAGAAAGAATAAGTCATTTCTGAAAATGATAGAAAAGTATACAAAAGACCTTACAATCCCCTATAATCCTGTCTTCTAGAGGCAATCACTGTTGATGCAGACTGGACACACAGACCTCAGCGTCTATCTTGCTTTCACTAAAGGGATGTCAGTTTCCTAGGCTGTTTCTCTCATGGGGATGAGGTGGGAAGAATTATATATGTTCTGGTAGTTATTAAAGGAAATATTTCTAAAGATTTTAGCCCACCAAGGGAAGCAGTGTAAACTTGCTAGTGTTATGACCTACTTTGAGCTTTTCAAGGTCCAAGTAATTATTTTAAACTCACTGTGATTGCTGAATTATTTTCACCACATGAGCAGGTCTCATTTGGCTGCATTCTTTTATTTCTTTGTACTATTAAATGAATATCTTTCTGCCTCACCAGGAGTTGAATATTTGGATTGTCTTCCTCATTTTGACTCTTATAAATTGTTTTGGGGTTTGTGGGGTGAGGAGAGGACATGAGAGTTGGGGGACTTCATCTTTATCTGCAACATACTATTTCATTTTAAAAACATGTGAAAGAAATATAAAGCAAAATGATAAGCCATTAATATTTATTGACTCTGACAGGTAAGTACACAGGGCCTGACCTTATTTTCTGAGCTGTTTGTAAATGTGTGATGGTTGATTATTTAACACTTAAGTATTATTAACCCAGGATGAATGTTATTGTACACAGAGCTTTGCACATTTACAGGGCTGTGTTCTCAGCAGGGAGTCTAAAGTGGCTAAAGCTGGGGTGAAGTTCTACCACTAAGTTCATTAGAAGGGTCAAGCATTGATTTTTAGCCTCTGTTTCTGTGTTCTTGTCAATTGTGGTTTCCATCATTTTGAAATATTATTTGCAACAGGTAGAAGAATTGTGTTTTGAAATTGACTCTGGAGTGAGTTACTTTTTTGGTCATGACACAGTATCTGAAGAGAAGCACCTTCAGGAAGGGAGGGTTTATTTGGCTCTCTGTCAGAAGAGAGACAGTCCACCATGGTGGGGGAAAGCACATGAGGTCAGGAAGCTGAGTATGAACAAGCCCACCTTCCCCAGTGAATCTAGACTTCTAGTAAAGCTTAAAGGTTCCACATCTTTCCCAAACACGGCCATCAACTGGGAACCAAGTGTTCAAACACATGGTCCTTCACCGACATTACACATCCAATCAAAGTAGGTGTTTTCTTGGTTTTTCTTTGTAATTTGTCAGTGACCCTCAATGTTAAAGATATTAAATCTTGATTTGGATTATTCACAGAAAATAGCATGCTGAATGCTACAATTCATTCCTTGCCATGTCTCTGTCTCTGCCTTCAGACCTGCAGTGGAAGTCTGGACACATGGCTGAGAGCCTCACCAACATGCCCCGGCACTCACTCTACATCATCATTGGAGCCCTCTGTGTGGCCTTTGTGCTCATGCTCATCATCCTGATTGTGGGTATCTGCCGCATCAGCCGCATTGAATACCAAGGCTCCTCCCGACCGGCCTATGAGGAATTCTACAACTGCCGCAGCATTGACAGCGAGTTCAGCAATGCCATCGCATCCATCCGGCATGCCAGGTAAGCTCTGGGGGTCTGCCGTGAGGGAGACATCACATCTGGGCTCCAGGGTTATGCTATCATTAAGACTTCACAGCCATAAGGGAGGGTTTTCAAAAATAAAACATGAGCTGAACAAGATACTGAAGACAGGTTCTAGCCCATTTCATGAGCAGCCCTTTAAACCTGTGGCTAGTTATGTTTACATTGAATATATTCATTCATCTAATTTGTATTGATCTGCAAGTGTACACATATGATTCTTCTTCACTGCATTGGACATTTTTTAAAAATATGTATCTGTGTGTGCATGTGTATGTATGAATGTCTGTGCATGTCATTGTGTGTGTGTGTGTGTGTGTGTGTGTGTGTGTGTGAGAGAGAGAGAGAGAGAGAGAGAGAGAGAGAGAGAGAGAGAGAGAAGGCCCAAGAGCAACCTGTGCCATCCTGAGACACTGTCTAGTTCCATTGAGACAGGCAGGGTTTCTCAAATTAGAGACCTGGAGCTCACCAATTAGGCCGGATTGGCCAGCCAGTATGCCCTAGGAATCCTTCTGTCTCTACCCTCCCCAGTGCTGGGATTACAGGCCCATCCACCATGTCTAGCATTTTTAGGTGGGTTCTGGGATAGAAATTAAGTCCCGTGTGTGGCAAGGCAAGTGTTTTACTGAGACATTCCCTCAGCCTGATAATTTCTTTCTTGCTTTTAAAGCAGTTAATATGAATATAGACTATCCTCTTGGATTCCAGTGTCTACAAAAGTCATGATGAATCACTGTCATCTGATGCTTAGAGTTTGTGTTTTGGAATTCAGTGTCCTTTCCTGGAGGAAATTCAGGAATTGGTGTGTGAGAGGGAGAGAGAAGCATAGTGTAATTGAAAGTGTCATTACTACACTCCCTGACTATATTCCATCCAGGTCACTCAGCCTTCCACAAGTGCAGTTCCCTCCACTCTTCCTCCTTAAAGGACATGGCAACTGTCAAATTACAGATATTATTCTATAAATAGATAGCTACATATTTACTTCTCCCAGATCTGTCTATGGTGTCGGTCTAGAAGATCAGCTAATAGCTCACTGACTTTTGTAAGGGATGCCATTACAAAATTAGTAGCAAAATTACTTCTTATGAGTTGATGGAATAATCTGAAACATACAATTCAGAAAGTCATGTACTGAGTTTAGTTTTTAAAAATGAAGATACATTTTAGGTTTTATTCGTGTGTGTGTGTGTGTGTGTGTGTGTGTGTGTGTGTGTGTGTGTATACATGAGTGTACATGTGCATGTGTGAAGATGTACATAAAACCCACAGAGGGTGTTGTATCCCCTGGAGCTAGAGTTACAGGTGGTTTGGAGCTGCCTGGAACCAAACTCCAGTTCTCTGTGAGAGCAGCAAGGGCTCTTAACCACGGAGACATTTCTCCAGCTCCCTGGAATTGGTATTGAGAGCAGGCCTGTGGAAACTATTGGCAGTATTATTTTTATTAGGATGATGTATCAGTAAAGACACAGCAGTCCCCAAATCTGTAGAGTGGCAGCAAAAGATAAGAGCTTAGAGTCTTCTTCCCCCAAAGGAAGTCCCCAAATCCAAGTTTCACACCTTACAGTGACTGTTGCAACAGAAACAGGAATAGAGCCTGGTTCCAGAGAGAGGATCCAGAGATGTGAATTTGGATGACTTGGAGCATCTGCCCCAATGCCTCACCAGGAGCTGCACCCTGGGGTACTTGTGGCTGTGAGGGAGAGGAACCAGTAGACTCAGGACCCACCTCATGGCTACTCACCTAGATGCTTCCTCTCAGGGTCAGCTCAGGCAACTCAGTTTCCAGGAAGCCCAGGACCAATCCACACAAGCCCCACTGTTTATTTGAGTCTCTCCTTTCAGTTCTGCCTCTCCAACAGGTCTTGGCACAAAGCTAATGTCACTAAAATCTGAAGTCTGACAGGAAAGGATGACCTCAGTTTGTATTGGCATAGTATGTTTTATCTTATCTGAATCCCCAGTACTAGCTCAGTGTTGGTCGCAGGCAACAAGACTAGTTCCAGTATCTTAAATTGCTGGGCTGGAGGCAGAGGATGCAAAAAAGAGTGGAGAACGAACCAGTTTCTTTGGTGCTGAAGTCTCCTCTCTCTCTTGTGCTCCCAGAAGAGCTTAGCTCATTGGGAGAAGCAAGCCTTATACTTGGATGTTTGGGAGACCCAGAAATAAGAGTCTCTCTCTCTTGGAGGATCTGTGGCTAAATTCCTTTGTAATCCCCCTAAGTGGACAAATATGGCATTTCAGACCCAGATAATTTGAGAGGGATGCTGTGGAACATGATGCTTATACAGTTCTCTGGGAAGATAACTGAATACTCAGGCAGGCAAGAAGGGGTGTGATAGCATTCACAAACCTGATTCCTATTGGTTGCCCATAGTTATCAAAATTCACAGTGCATAATTAGCCACCAGCCTCCAGTGTCCTTTAGTAAGTACAGAGGAAACATGAAGGCCACAACTTTCCAGGAATCTAGAATTCAGGTTAAGTTCTTGTCTGAAGGGCCCCCCTGCAGCTTACAACCTGATCTGCAGCCTGTCTCAAGGAGGCTGTAGCCAGACCTCTGGCAAATTGGCTTCTTTGTTCTCTGTTCCTGGAAACTCTAGGAAGAGCTTGGCCACACTTAGTCCTTTTGACGTTCCCTTTTCTCTAGTTTCCAAGCACGGACTGTAGCAAATGCCCATTTCACACGCTGCTTCTTGGATGCTAGCCTGGAAGTGATACTGAGTTGGAATGACCACAGCCCAGTGGCCACACAAGATACATTCCAAATGGGTCACCTAAAATGTTCATGAGGGACCAAGAAAACATCTGGTGTCTCTGATGTCAGCTATCAGCTGGATTGAGAAGGCATTTTCTCTTATTTGTTCCAGAAGCCACCTGTTCCACAGCTGCTTTGTTTATACTCAGGTAGCAGAGCGATTGTCACTATCAACAGGGGCAGACACATGGCTCACCACATCTGGACAGTGAGGTCACCTCTTGGTGCCTGGGTCTACCACCTAGAAGTGTTTACCCACAGAAAACAGGAGAAAGAGAACACAAAGACATTCTCTTGTCCTCAAATAACAAACTTTCAGATTCAGGCCTTGCTTATAATCAAATCCACCTGACATTCTTTATGGTGATGTTTTGACTGCTTTTAGGGGACACTGAGCTAGGACAATGTGTTTTTTTTTTTTCCTTATTTATGACTGGCAGTAGTATCTTTTGTTCCTTCAGAGAATGAGTTAGATGCACAGGACTTATTACCAAGTGTGTTTAAGATACTGATGTGGGGCTGAAGAGATGGTTCAGAGGTTAAGAGCACTGACTGTTCTTCCAGAGGTCCTGAGTTCAATTCCCAGCAACCACATGGTGGCTCACAACCACCTGTAATGATGCCCTCTTCTAGCCTGCAAGGACACATGCAGGCAGAACACTGTATACATATTAATAATAAATTTTTAAAAAAGATACTGATGTGACATTGATAGTATTTGTACTGAGACTAACTAGGGTGGGCCACCTGTAGCCCATTGGCTGCATAAGGCTTAGGAGAGCTATAAATGCAGTCCAATACAAAATTGTAAACTTAAAATACTATATATATATCCCTTTTTGTTGTTTTTTTTTTGTTTTGTTTTGTTTTTTTGTAAATTGTGTGGTTCTTGAGTGTGAACTTTGTAGGTGAAAATGTAGTACAGAGAAGTGAAAAGGTAGGATACCTCTCTTGAGAGCCTCTGGAGTGGCCAGGATTTAGAAAACACAAGACCAGTTCTGGGGAGCAAAGGAGATATGAAAGGCAGCTAACATTTCAGCATGATTTTTAATAGAAATTCATTCACCACCTTGAGAGGTCAAGGAAAGTCTTGTCTCAGCTTATGGGTGCTTACAAACCTTAGTGTCTGTAACAGACATACTGTTTTAGCTTCCATATGTAGATCCTGCACTTGGGATTTAACTTTGTAGCTCATTCGAGGAATCAGAGTTTACACTAATTAGGAAATTGAAGTACAGGGATGTCAGCTCCCGATGGTCTACTCTTCTTGTCTTAGGAGTGTTAGTCTGACCTCCACTAGATTTGTCACCAGCGTGACCCAGGCAGATGACTTCATTGACATTGTGCCACATAACCAAGTGAGTCTAGATATAAGGCAGGATGCCCTGTTTATTCATCCTCTTTGCATGTGTGCAAGGAGTGGGCCTAGCCTTTTTGGCTGTCATGCTCAGGGAACCTACAACACTCTTTCTCAAACTTTCCTTATTGGTCTTCAGCTCCATGGTGACACTGGAGTTCTCAGTCATTTGAATTACTGCTTGTTAAAACATGGCACAAAACGGAGACATTTAGTTTTCCAGATTTTAAGAAGACAGATTCTTTTTCAAATGGAAACCACATAACAAGTGGCTTTAAGGGTTGCATTGAATCTGTTCAGTTGTTCCCATTGCCAAACAATTGATTAATCAGCTAATGAATGTGATTTATTCTCACATCAAAGTTCCTACAGGAAAGCATCCCAGGGCCACTGGGGCTAGGCAGGGGAACTTTGAGTTGTTGCTTTTCTTCTAAATCATCACTGCTATTACAAATGTATCTAGCTAGTTTATGAAAAATAATTTGTCAAAATTTTCTACCACAGAGTAGTCTCCTCTGTTTTCACTTGGGAAAAAGTATAGAATTTAACAATTGTTACAGTGTGGCCACTTTTCCTATCCTAGAATTGCATGGGCCTTATCCAGGCAGATTAAAGGCTATATGCTGAGGTCCGAACCCACATCAGTGTTGGCACAGTTTGTGGGTGTTCAGTAAGGCCTTGCAATCCAGAAACAGTTCTACTTAGGGCCTTTTTAAATATTGTAATGGTCACTGTGGGTCAGTGTTGGCAGAATGCATTAACTCTGGCCCTGAGTTTTACATGGTGCCCACTTTGTGCTCTTGAAGGCCAGTCAGTCTTGAGTTAATTGGAAAGAAACTGATGAAAGTTTAAAAATCCAAGATCATTTCAGGCATAGTGGCAACTACACCTGGAATCCCAGGACTTGAGAGGCCGAAGCAGGAAGATTATGGTTGTAGAATATGATTTTAAGGTGTGTTCCTTTTGTTTATGTTGCATTTGTTTAACTCTGTGAAGCTGTGACTGTCTAAAAACCCTGGTCTAATAAAGAACTGAATTGCCAATAGTGAGGCAAGAGAAAGGATAGTCAGTGTTGGCATGCAGAGAGAATATATAGAAGGAGAAATCTGGGAGGAGAAAAAGAAGTAGACAGAGAAGGAGGAGGACTCTAGGGGCCAGCCACCCAGCTACACAGCAAGCCATAAAGTAAGAGTAAGATTTACAGAAGTAAGAGAATGGGAAAAGCCCAGAGGCAAAAGGTAGATGGGATATGTTAAGGAAAGCTGGCAAGAAATAAGCCAAGCTAAGGATAGGCATTCATAATTAAGAATAAGCCTCTGTGTGTGATTTATTTGGGAGCTGGGTGGTGGGTCCCCCCAAAATAACAGAAACAACAATTCACTATGAGTTTGAGGCCAGCCAGAACTGTATAGTAAATCCCAGACCAGCCTAGGCTATAGAGCGAGATCTTGTCTTGAACCCATCCATTTCCAACCCCCAAATCTTGCTTGAAGAATGCTCTCTTTCTAATTCCCCACTTGCGCCTACTTTTTACCTTTGTATGTGAGAAAGCCAACATTCAAAAGGTAGCAAAGATATAGAGAAGAGGGTGGAGGGAGGAAGCCATGGTAGATAAGCCCCTCTGACTCCTTCAGGACCCATCTTAACCTTTTCAAAATTTAAGGTAGTTGTTTTTGAAATCTCTTTTTAATGAGCCTAGTTGGAAGTAAAATAATTTATAGAAGAAGAAGAAACAATGGTAGGTTCCCATGGAAGACTTTAAACTGTTTCACTCCAGAGGCTTTGGGGAAAGTGAGCTCTCTAGTGGGAAGAGACCACCTAGAAGTTGAACTGGCCATGTTTTAATAATTACTCTCTGAAGACTGGTTTGGCAGAAAGTCTTGCTCTTGGAGTTTTGACTCCTTTGGCTTCTGGGCATCAGTCCTGCTGCTGAGGAGACACTGATATGCATAAATCTGTTGGGACAACAGCTTGGTACTCAGAGAAAAAGAATGCTCCTGGAGGCTGAGAGAACTGAAGAGCAGGATTTGATGGCAAGCTGAGGCAGCATTTGTGGACAAACACTTCAGTGTTTTAGGTCATTGCTTTTTGTGTTGGGATTTCAGATGACCTCAGAGCCTTTACAGTTTACTCCCTCCAAGACCCCAGGAGAAAGGCTGTCTGAGTGCTACTCAGGGACCATTGTCATTTTGTATGCTAGTCATGAGAGAGGATGTAAAACAAAACTATCTTTATTTTTCTTTAAGACCCCAGATATTTATGGGTCTTAAAGAAAAAGAAAAAGAGAAATCGATACATGTTTTCTTAAATCTGGTGTGGCACTGTCCTGCCTGATTTAATTTGGATGTTTTAACATTAATCCATTTTGTCTCCTGAACTAAAGACTAATGTTTATTTCCCTTCAGTGTTAATATCAGGATGCCTTAAGTTTTTTTTACATGCTAAAAAAATATACTTTAGAGTGTTGTTATAGTTCCATTAGATTCTTGAATGTTATTTTTTGAATGTATGTGACTATACATATATGCTTATATGAGTGTATATGTGCTGTATGTAGGTATGTGAGTATATGTGTGTGTGTGTGTTGTATGTAGTTGATGCATGTGTATGTTGTATGTAGGTATGTGTGAGTATGTGTGTGTGTTATGTGTAGGCCAGAATTCCATGTGCAGCTACTTTCTTGGCTGTTCTGCCTATTAATTTTTGAAACAGGGTCTTTCACTGAACCTAGAGCTCACCTCAGCTCAACAACTGGCTAGGCTGAGTGGTCAGTAAGACCTGGGATCCATCTGTTCCCCTCCTTGTCTCCAGTACTGGGTTGTACCAGCACCACTGCCCCAGGTTTTACATGGGCACAGGAGGACCAAGCTTAGGTCCTCATGTATATGCAGCAGGTACTTGTGGAAATTACTCTTAACACTCACCTTTAATAGAACTTGGAGTACAATACTCATATAACCAGAACCCTCTCTGACTGTGATTTCAGGTTTGGGAAGAAATCTCGGCCTGCGATGTACGACGTGACTCCTATTGCCTACGAGGATTATAGCCCCGATGACAAGCCCTTGGTCACACTGATTAAAACAAAAGATTTGTAATCTTCTTTTTTTTTGGATTATTTTTCAAAAAAGATGAGATACTAAGATCATTTAAATATTTTTAAGAAAATTAAAAAGCTTAAGAAATTTAAAATGTTAGCTGCTCACGAGTTTTCAGTAGACTACCGAAGAACTAAGGTTCTGCAGCTTTTAGTTTGAAAAAAGTATTTAAAAAAAAAAAAACCAGAATTTGTGAAATCCATAGACCATGTTTTAATGTACCTTCAGCTCTCAACACTGTCTGCTTCAACAAGTATGGGCTCTTTTGATAGTAGAACAGATGGACTTCTGTGGTTGTTACAGAGTAAGTCTTACATAAGAAGAGTTTCTTTTTGACGTGTGAGTGCTGGCTTTCTAGGTAGAGTTAGGAAAATAAGTAGAGTATGATGCATAATTAAAAGTATACTCGTTACTTACTATGATGTGCCGTCTGAGATGTCTGTTTTGTGAAAAAGAAAACTAGTTAAATTTATTATTCCTAACCTGAATGAAATTAGCCTCTGCCTTATTCTGTGCATGGGTAAGTAATTTACTTTTTGTACCGTTTTGTTGAATTCTGAGGAAATGTTGTTCTTTCAAGTTTTAGTCATTTTTGTAACAATCCTTGACCTTGACCTTGTAAACACAAACAAGGAAGGGGCCTAGGGAGGCAAATACTGATCAGTTTCAAACAATTTTTTTTCTTTTAAAAATCAAGTGTTTTTCTTTTTAATTGTAGTGGATTAAATTACATTGCAGGTGTTTCTTGCTAAGAGGTAGTGACATATAAGAGGTGCTGGGCCCTTCTGTAGTGTTTCTCATAGTGCACCTTTATTTATTCCCAAGACATTTTTGTGGCTGTATTTGATTGATATGTGCTTCTTATGATTCTTGCTAATTTCAAAGAATATTGAATAAACGTTAGCAGGGCGAGGATCTACTTGTCTCATTCTTTGAAAATTAACCTAAAATGTTTCAGATATGATATTGGCTGCCAACCCATCCAAATTTGACATTTAAAAAGCCTGAGGGACAGCTTGGATATAGTTTGAATGTATCTCTAAGAAGTTTGTGTGTTAAAGATATGATCTCCAAGAATTGACATGGGACCATTAAGAGGGTGGAGGCCTGGGTTGAAGTCATTAAGTTTGGGAGCTGCCTTTAAAAAGGACTAAGGTAGTTCTCATGAAAACCTGTTATAAGACAGTTCAAATCCTGAGTGTGTCTCTGGCTTCCTTTATGACACCATGACTCCCAGCATTAAGACACTACCATGATTCCTTCACAGAAGGCTACCTGATCTTAGAATTTGAGCCTCTCAAATTAAGCTAAATAAGTCTGTCTTTCTTTATAAAACTAGCTCACTCAGATATTTTGTTTTATGACTCACACAGCATCTCTATGGATGCTAGGGCCATTCTCTGCACTCTGTGAATCTTTATTACTTCCTGGTGGTTGGTACTGTTTGTCAACATGAAGAGTGGGATGAGAATCAGAGAAATTCTTGTTTAAAGCCATGAATCTACATTGAATGAATCTATATGAAATGGAGGTTGTGTCAATGTTGAGGGACCTGAAATCCAAGGATCTGTCCATTCATCATAATGGGCAGGTACCTCAAGAAATATCTTTCCTGCTGCTCTCTTTTGTAGGTGGAATGGAATTGCCCCCAGAGAATGGCTCCTCACCCTTAGAAACGTGAAGGCAGTTTAGAGTCTCTCTGCACCCATTTTCACTCCTCTCCAATCCCTGCATTGAAGTCCCACTATCATTTTCAGTGGAAAAAATGCATCTTTAGCTTGACATGGAACCATTTGCTAAGGTCAAAAGACATCTGGAAATCAGGTGCAAGGGTGGGCATTAAGGAAAAAGTAATTTCAGATGCTTCTCCATCCCTCTCTACTCTCAGAACATCTGTCCCTAATCCGACAAATGGCTTAGCAGCACACCTACACTCTAATTATTAAACAATGCAGTGTAATATGCTACCATTCTAAGTGTTTGGAAATAAAATAAGAATAAAATATTAACTCTCTTAGTTACATAACTTCTGGAAACATACTGCAGAGTTGTTTTATATAAAGCCACCTGGATGGATGAAAGGAGAGGGCTTGGCAATGCTGACTTAAAACAACTCCATTTCTCTTGATTTCTCCAGGGTGCTCCAGGGCAGTGTCCGTAGGGCTGCATGTCCTCTCAGGTCATTTTCGCCCTCTCTGATTTTTAAAACTATCTGTGTCTCTCTATCTCTGTCCCTCTGTGGCTGTCTCTGTCTCTATCTCCCTGTCTGTCTGTATGCTGTAGGCAAGTGTGTGCCTGTGCATGTGGAGGCCACAGAAAGGTATCAGGTGTCCTGCTCTTTCATCCTCCACCTTTTGCTCTTGAGACAAGTTCTGGAGCTCACCAATGTTTTGGTAGGCTGGCCATCCAGCAAGCCCCAGGGATCCTCCTGTTACACCCTCTGGCAGCACTGGCCTTATGGGAAAGTGAGGCCATACCTTGCTCTTACCTGGTTGCTGGGGATCCAAACTCAGGTTCCTCATGCTTAAACAGTAAGTGCTTTTGCCCACTGACCCATCTCCCCAACCATGACAGATACTCACTTCACTGAGCACTAGTTCTGGGTTGGGCAGATATGAACAGCAAAAGCCACAGGAAAGAATTCTCGCTTCCAAGTCTTGCTTACTTCATACCAGACCTTTGTTTAGTAAGCATATACATATATAATTACCCATCTAAGAACATACTGAAGGGAGATGAACTCTGATCTGTGGCAATGTATTTATAGCAGAGTAAATTAAAACTTTGCTTTAATCGTTTACTTGAAATGGCTTTGGGCAAGTAACTGTGTGTGCTTAAGCCTCACAATTTGGAAAAGAGATTTTGATAATGATCAAGCAGATTGCATGCATATTGTGTTCCCACCTGCAGTGTAGGTGAAGCATTCAGCATGTCTGCTGTTATTATGGTTGCTCGTGCTCTCCTTTTTAGATATGGCTATTATCACAAAGTAGGTTAATGCACCCTTTTTGATGATAAGCGCTTACGGCCCACAGTGTGTTCTGATATGCTCACAGTGCTATAGTAGGGAGCATCTTCTCTAAGGTCTCAAGTCCTCCAGAGCCACACTGAATCTGTCACTCTATACCACTCGTGAAGTCAGCATTTGATAAGCCAGACAAACTGTGGTTGGGGCTGGAGGAGCTTTTGATGGCTTCTGACTTCATGGAGCCAAATCAACCTTGTTCTATTCATATGCTCCCACAAAGCTGTGTGGACAGTTAAAGCTCTAGTCTACAAATGGTACAGCAGTATCTCACAATGCTGTATAGACAGTCATAGCTCTAGTCTACAAATGGTGCAGCAGTGTCTCCAGCTTGGGGCGGGGGGAGGCGCAGGGGTGTGTGTCTAAGTTCGCCTTTCTTGAAGTGAAATGGAAGAGATGCACACCAGTAAGTTGCTCTTCAAGGTCCTTGGCAATTGGGTGCTCATTTCTTGCTATATCTACAGTCTCCACTTAGCACAAGGAGGCTTAGAATTTCTGTTCTCAGATTACCAACCTTTATCTTTGTCAAATAGTCATTCTACCTTAGTGGTTTCTGTTTAATTCCATGAGGCTATGTGTATAAATCATAATTTATTTATGAATTATTTGGTCTGGTTATCTTCTCCACCAGAACTGGGGGTCTGGTTAGATCCTTTCCTCAAATGATGTTCTACAGCAAGCTTTAAAAAATTTTTAGGCACAAGTGCATTGAATTAGAATTTTTAATTATGATAGATTTTATAGTTTATTAACAGGGACAGATGTGAAGGCCTACAGCACAGAAAAATGTCTGCTAACTAATTGGAAAGTTTTAAGTAGCTATTCATAACCACTCTGTATTGTAGGCTGCCTCTACCCCAGCCATTTCTTGACCCCCTGTGGTATTGTGTTCCCCACAATATTGTGCACCCTAATAAATTTATCTGGGGTCAGAAAACAACCAGCCACTAGAACAAAGCCAAAAATGGTGGCTAGGAAATGGGTCAGAGCAAGCCATAGCAGAAGTTGGGCAGTGGTGGTGCACGCCTTTAATCCCAGCACTTGGGAGGCAGAGCTAGCCGGATCTCTCAGTTTAAGGTCATTTTAGAAACAGCTAAGCATGGTGACCCACACCTTTAATCCCAGGGAGTGCCGACAGAAAGCAGAAAGGTATATAAGGCCTGAGGACCAGGAACTAAGTTAGTTAAGCATTTGATTAGTTAAGCATTTGGCTGGAGAAGCATTCAGGCTTTGGAGCAACACAGTTCAGCTGAGATTCATTCTGGATGAGGACTCAGAGGTTTCCAGTCTGAGGAAACAAGACCAGCTGAGGAACTGGTGAGGTGAGGTAGTTGTGGCTTGTTCTGCTTCTCTGATCTTCCAGCGTTCACCACAATAACTGGCCTCAGGTTTGATTTTATTAACAAGTACCTTTAAGAATCCTACTACATCAATGTTCATGAGGGAGATCGGTCTGTAGTTCTCTTTCTTTGTTGCATCTTTGTTTGGTTTAGGAATCAGGGTAATTGTAGCCTCATAGAAGAAGTTTGGTAATATACCTTCTGCTTCTATTGTGTGGAATAATTTGAAGAGTATTGGTATTGTCTTCTTTGAAGATCTGGTAGAATTCTGCAGTGAAACCATCAGGTCCAGGGCTTTTTTGGTTGGGAGACTTTTAATGACTGATTCTATTTCCTTAGGGGTTATTGGACTATTTAAATGGTTTATCTGGTCTTGATTTAACTTAGGTATGTGGTACCTATCCAGAAAATTATCCATTTCTTGTAGATTTTCCAGTTTTGTGGAGTAGAGGTTTTTGAAGTATGACCTGATGATTCTCTGGATTTCCTCATTGTCTGTTGTTATGTTCCCCTTTTCATTTCTGATTTTGTTAATTTGGATGCTCTTTCTCTGTCTTTTGGTTAGTTTGGATAAGGGCTTGTCTATCTTGTTGATCTTCTCAAAGAACCAACCCTTTGTTTCATTAATCCTTTGTATTGTTCTCTTTATTTCTATTTTATTGATTTCAGCTCTCAATTTGATAATTTCCTGGCGTCTGTTCCTCCTGGGAGACTTTGCTTCTTCCTGTTCAAGGGCTTTCAGGTGTGCTGTCAAGTCACTAGCATGAGATTTCTCCAGCTTCTTTATGTGGGCATTCAGTGCTATGAATTTCCCTCTTAGCACTGCTTTCATAGTATCCCATAGGTTTGGGTATGTGGTGTATTCATTTTCATTGAATCTGTTGAGATTTGCTTTGTGGCCAAGTATGTGGTCGATTTTAGAGAAGGTTCCATGGGGTGCTGAGAAAAAGGTATATTCTTTTTTGTTTGGGTGGATGTTCTGTAGATATCGATTAAGTCCATTTGAGCCATAACATCAGTTAAGTCCTTTATGTCTCTGTTAAGTTTCAATTTGGCCAATCTGTCCAGAGGTGAAAGTGGGGTGTTGAAGTCTCCCACTATTAATGTGTGGGGTTTTATATGTGATTTAAGCTTTAGTAATTTTTTTTTACATATGTGGGTGCCCTTGTGTTTGGGGCATAAATGTTCAGAATTGAAACATCATCTTGGTGGATCTTTCCTGTGATGAGTATGTAATGTCCTTCATCATCTCTTTTGATTGATTTTAGTTTGAAGTCTATTTTGCTGGATATTAAGATGGCTACACCAGCTTGCTTCTTAAGATCATTTGATTGGAAAGTCTTTTCCCAGCCTTTTATTCTTAGGAGGTGTCTATTTTAGAATTTGAGTGTGTTTTTTTTATGCAGCAGAAAGATGGGTCCTGTTTTCATATCCATTCTGTTAGTCTGTGTCTTTTTATAGGTGAATTAAGTCCATTGATATTAAGGGATATTAATGACCAGTGATTGTTCATTCCTGTTGTTATTTTTATTTTTTGGTGGTAGTGTGTGTGTACTTCTCTTCTTTGGGGTTTACTGCTGTGGTGTTATCTATTGCTTGTGTTTTCATGGGTGTATCTGCCTTCCTTAGGTTGGAATTTTCCTTCTAGTGCTTTCTGTAGGGCTGGTTTTGTGGATAAGTATTATTTAAATCTGGATTTGTCTTGGAAGGTCTTGTTCACTCCATCTATGATGATTGAAAGTTTTTCTGGGTATATTAGTCTAGGCTGGCATCCATGGTCTCTTAGTGTCTGCATTATATCTGTCCAGGTCCTTCTGGCTTTCAAAGTCTCCATCGAGAAATCGGGTGTTATTCTGAAGAGAACTGCAGACCGATCTCCCTCATGAACATTGATGCAAAAATACTCAATAAAATACTGGCAAACAGACTCCAAGAACACATCAAGACAATTATCCACCATGATCAAGTAGGCTTCATCCCAGGGATGCAAGGGTGGTTCAACATACGAAAGTCCATCAATGTAATACACCATATAAACAAACTCAAGGAAAAAAACCACATGATCATCTCACTAGATGCAGAAAAGACATTTGACAAAATCCAACACCCCTTCATGATAAAGGTCTTGGAGCGATCAGGAATACAGGGAACATACCTAAACATAATAAAGGCAATCTACAGCAAGCCAATAGCCAACATCAAATTAAATGGAGAGAAACTCAAAGCAATACCACTAAAATCAGGAACAAGGCAAGGCTGTCCCCTCTCCCCCTACTTATTCAATATAGTACTTGAAGTTCTAGCCAGAGCTATAAGACAACATAAAGAGATTAAGGGGATACAAATTGGAAAGGAAGAAGTCAGGCTTTCCCTATTTGCAAATGACATGATAGTATACATGAGTGACCCCAAAAATTCAACCAAGGAACAGCTAATAAAAGCCTTCAGCAACATTGCAGGATACATGATCAACTCAAAAAAATCAGTAGCCCTTCTATATACAGTAGACAAACAGGCTGAGAAGGAAATCAGAGATACATCACCCTTTACAATAGCCACAAATGATATAAAATACCTTGGGGTTACTCTAATTAAGCATGTGAAGGACCTATATGACAAGAACTTTAAGTCCCTGAAAAAAGAAATTGAAGATGTCAGAAAATGGAAAGATCTCCCGTGCTCATGGATAGGCAGGATTAACATAGTAAAAATGGTGATCTTACCAAAAGCAATCTACAGATTCAACGAAATCCCCATCAAATTACCAACACAATTCTTCACAGATCTGGAAAGAATAATACTCAACTTAATATGGAAAAAAAAAACCAGGATAGCCAAAAGAATCCTGTACAATAAAACAACCTCTGGAGGCATCACAATCCCCGACCTCAAGCTCTACTATAGAGCTACTGTAATAAAAAGAGCTTGGTACTGGCATAAAAACCGACATGTGGACCAATGGAATTGAATTGAAGACCCTGCCATTAACCTGCACACCTATGAACATATAATTTTTGAGAAAGAAGCCAAAAATGTACAATGGGAAAAAGAAAGCATCTTCAACAAATGGTGCTGGCATAACTGGATGTCAATGTGTAGAAGGCTGCAAATAGATCCATATCTGTCACCGTGCACAAAACTTAAATCCAAGTGGATCAAATACCTCAACATAAATCCAGCTACTCTGAACCTGATAGTAGAGAAAGTAGGAAGTACTCTTGAATGCATTGGCACCTGAGATCACTTTCTAAATATAACACCAGTAGCACAGACACTGAGAGAAACAATCAATCAATGGGACCTGTTGAAACTGAGAAGCTTTTGTAGAGCAAAGGACATGGTCAACAAGACAAAACGACAGCCTACAGAATGGGAAAAGGTCTTCACCAACCCCACATCTGACAGAGGGCTCATATCCAGAATATATAAAGAACTCAAGAAATTAGACATCAAAATGCCCAACAGTCCAATTAAGAAATGGGGTATAGAACTAAACATAGAATTCTCAACAGAGGAAGTTCAAATGGCTGAAAAACATTTAAGGAATTGCTCAACATCCCTAATTATCCAGGAAATGCAAATCAAAATGACTCTGAGATACCACCTTACACCTGTCAGAGTGGCTAAGATCAAAAACACAGACCACAGCTTATGCTGGAGAGGATGTGGAGCAAGGGGAACTCTCCTCTACTGGTAGTGGGAATGCAAGCTTGTATAGCCCCTTTGGAAATCAATATGGCACTTCCTTAGAAAATTGGGAATCCATCTCCCCCAAGACCCAGCTGTAGCACTCTTGGGCATATACCCAAGGAATGCTCAATCATACCACAAGGGCATTTGCTCAGCTATGTTCATATCAGCATTGTTTGTAATAACCAGAACCTGGAAACAACCTAGATGCCCTTCAACTGAAGAATAGATAAAGAAAATATGGTACATATACACAATGGAGTACTACTCAGCAGAGAAAAACAATGACATCATGAGGTTTGCAGGCAAATGGATGGATCTAGAAAAAATCATCCTGAGTGAGGTAACCCAGACTCAGAAAGACAAACATGGTATGTACTCACTCATAGTAGGATACTAGATGTAAAACAAAGATGACTAGACTGCTACACAACTCCAGGGAGGCTGCCTAGAAAATGGGACCCAAGAAAGACCCAAGGATCACCCAATGACAGAGAAATGGATGAGATCTACATGAACAACCTGGACGACAGTGGGAGTAATGAAGGGCAAGATTTGAGGGAAAGGAAGCTTAGGGGAGCAGGAGATCCCAGCTGGATCAAGAACAGAAAGGGAGAATGAGGAATAACAGACCATGATAAATGAAGACCACATGAGACCAGGAATAGGCAGAGTGCTCGAGAGGTCCCCAGAAATCCACAATGATATATCCTCTGTAGTCTGCTGGCAATGGTCGAGAGAAAGCCTGATCTGACCTAGTCTGGTGATCAGATGGCCAAATACCCTAACAGTAGTCTTGGAACTCTCATCCAATAACTGATGGAAGTGGATGCAGAGATCCTCAGCCAGGCCCCAGGTAGAGCTCCAGGTGTCCAAAAGTCGAGAAAGAGGAGCGTCTGCAAGAATGTGAATTGTTGAGCCCAAGATTGCAAAAAGCACAGGGACAAATAGCCAATCGAATGGAAGCACACGAATTATGAACCAAAGGTTGTGGAGCCCCCAGCTGGATCAGGCCCTCTGGATAAGTGAGACCATCGAATAGCTTGATCTGTTTGGGAGGCACCTAGTCTGTGGGACCAGGATCTGTCCTTAGTGCATGAGCCAGCCGTTTGGAACCTTGGGCTTACACAGGGACACTTTGCTCAGTCTGGAAGGAGGGGACTGGACCTGCCTGTACTGAATCCACCAGGTTTAAATGAATCCCCAGGGGTGCCTTGATCCTGGAGGACATGGGAATGGAGGGGAGGGGCTGGGGGGAAGGTAGGGCTGGGGCAGGGAGCGGGGGAGGACAGGGGAACCCATGGCTGATGTATAAAATTTAAAACACATAATAATAAAGGAAAAAAATAAAAATAAATAAATAAAAGAATCCTACTACAACTCCCGCTTCCTAATACATCAGAGAACTAGTAATGCCAAGCACCATCTTTCTCAGTGCCCTTTGCTTTTCAAGCTGAGCACGTGGCTTTGGTGTTGGTCAGTGGGACCTTTAAGGAAATCTCCTGGGACTTCATAAAAGTATTTCACCACCCCTCAAGGAGTGATAGGGCTACTAGAGAATCCTTGAATGTTTCCAAGTAGGGGGAACTGAAACTGTCTTCTGCTAAACAGAAAGGACCTGGACCTTTGTGTTCATCACAGTAGGTAGGATTCATCATTCCTAATATGACTCCACTGTTACTCAACTTCTCCTTCCCCAAAGTGAAGAAGAAGAGTAAAAGTGGTTTATTTAGACCAGGTGTTGGTAAACTCTGGATCCCATACTCACTCTTCCGAGGTAAGTCTCAACTGAGGTGATTTCTCAGACCTTTCTTGTTTTCAATGTCCTTAACAGTTCTGAGTAGTATTGGCCAAGTATTATATGTATTGTTCTTCTGCTACACTTGTGATATTTGGCTCACAACCAACCAGGGTCTATGGTTTTGAGGAGGAGGACACAGAGATCAAATGTAGGTTTCATCGTATGCTATCAAGGGCACCCACTGTCAACACGGCTTACCTACATTACCTGCTGAAGCAGCGCTTACTAAGCGTCTACACCACAAAAGTACTCTACCTCACCCTCTTCTCTATTGCACTCTATGTCTGCATTGTTCCCATTTAGGTAATGGGCAGTTATGTCTACCTCATTAAGGGCTCCATAAATTATTTGAAATTCTGCTTGGGAGATTTATCTGTTCTCTCTCTTATCTGGTGATTTATTATATCAGTATGGATTTACGGTTACTAACATTTTGGAGTACAACCCAACACTATCTTATTGACATTGGCAACTTTATTATTGATTTGGTATGCTCCCATCATAGTGTGTGTGTGTGTGTGTGTGTGTGTGTGTGTGTGTGTGTGTGTGTGTACATGTGCATGCACACCATTTTTTGCTTTCTGGAATAAGAAAATGCTCAAGGTCAGTCTTTCCTATTTCTGCCCCAACCTCGAATCAACCATGGTTCTTTTGATGTTAGTGAGTAGCTCCTATGGAAGAGTGCTTCCCAATTTGATTAAGCAAAAATGTTCCCTATCCCCTAGGGAATACTTTTTCATTAAATACGAAAAATGACTCTATTATTTTGCTGTTCACTGATGAACATCTTGTGAGCTCTTATTTCTTCCTTGCTATCCAAACAGCTACATCTTAGTTAGGAAAGTTGAAAATACTGACTCATTGAACCTTTTTAAAGTTGGCTAGCCTCTGTCTGAGCAACTTCCACAGTAGAGGTGTTCTGTAGGATAGGTGAGTACACACCTCTCAGAGCCATCACAGTGCATATATACTTCAAGTATGGGTTACCGCTCTTTCCTCACATGGCAAATCCCTCCACAGAGTGACTGTCCTTTATTAAACTTTAATAAGTTCCCCAGTGTGTGTCACTGTCTTCAACACTCAGCACATCTTTTGTTCTAATTGATCAGATTAGATAGCACAGATTAAGATGGGCTACAGATGAGAGAGAAAAGATTGTATATCAGAGAACAATCAGTATACTATAGTCTTTGAATGAAGGCAGACCTCACACTAACACACTAACATGGCACCATTGGGTATGTGCAAAGCCTTGGCAACTTTTCTGTTCCTTGTATCTGTTGATCTAGTGTGGGTATTGAGGTTAATAAAAGAATATCACTATTTAAGTTGCTTCAATTAATTATGTTCTCATGCAAACATGTGCCTTGTGTGTGTGACTTCGTAGACTTTATTCATGGCTTAAAGGCACCTCTTCTCCCACCACACACACACAATCAGTGTTCTGGTTTACATTGAAAACTCACACTGTCCATATGACAGCAAGTGGCTAAAATGGAAGTGAAGCCCTCTAGACCAAGGGGCACACTCCTGTCCTTATTGTAACCCTGCCATTGATAATGGAAGTCAGTTCCCATGTATGACCTATTTGCCCAACTACTTTTGCTTCACTTTCCTTTGCAATACCCACTGCTCTGCAGCTAAATCATCAGAGAAGGCAGATGAGCACTGTGTGGAGTGAATGCAGTGTGCAAGGAGTAGTGCTTCATTGTGGAAATGAAGTCTGTTTGAATTTGTTCAATATAAGAATGCCTGGTGAAGTGATGGCTTCGTGGTGCATTCCAGGCACCTGGGGTATTTCAATTTGAGATCTCAAGACTAGATTAGTGATTTTCAAACTATTTTTAAAGGACTTTGTTCTCTTATGATACATTTCATGGAAGTATGGTGTTTAAAAAAAAAAAACAACTGAATAAGCAAGATTCTCTCTTGAACCTGATTGAGGGACTCTGGTGCTCAGTTCCTCTGACCTCTTCTTGACATACCTAATTTCAGTGGTTTCTAAGGGGCCATAATGAACCATAAGCATTTCGAAAGGCCAGTCAGTCACCAAGGCTTCAGCTTGTCCACTCATCTAACAGGCACTAGCAGAGCAGTTTGCTCAGCATGTATGACACTGGTGCCTATAGCTAACCAAGCCATCTGTAATTACTAACCACCAAGTGGACATGGTAATGTAGGAGGCTAGAATTAATACAGATATATAAACAGGTCATATCAGGCCCCGCTAACAGATTATCACAAAAACTCCTAGCTAGAAGGTCCAGGTAGATCCTATTGGAGGTGAGGAAAGTTTCCCTGCTGTGTGACAACTATGTCAGAACCTGAAGAAGGGAAGAGATGACTCATGTAGAGGGTAGAAAAGATGTGTGAAGTCTCAGGTGGGCTCACATTCTCTCTGAGGAGCTGAAGGTGAGCCAGGTTGCAGAAGCAGTGGCAGTCAGAAGCAGGCACAGCTACACAGCTAGCAACTTCTCTTCTGTGAATGTGTCTCCCCTAGAGCAAGACAAGCATGATTTAGAAAGTTGTATACAAAAGTGTTTACAATTAGTTTATTTACAGTGGCCCCCAAGATGCTACGAAGGCACTTAAAAGTAAAGAACAGAACTTGTGAGACACACAGCAGTGCATCTGCACCCTGAAGATGTGAACACCAAAAAGCAGGTCTCATCAGACAGACTTCCATTCCTGTGAAATGCCAGGCTCAGGAAAATCAAATGATCATGATAAGAAACCAAACAGCATTTGCCTCTGGATACTGAAGGTGGGAGTAGGGAAGGCTGGGAAGGGCCTGCAGGAAGTGCCTGGTGGGTGGGGATAGCCCATGCTGGAATTTTAGTGACAGTAGGAAGAAAATACACTTGTCACATGCCATCCAAGGATAGATGTGATATCTAAGTAAGCATTAAAAAGATAGGACCAGTAAAAAAATTCTTTAGAGTGGGTAACATTGAGGACAGAGAGGTGGGTTGAGGCAGAGGACTTCTAGATGGTAGGAAAGAAGAGAATAGGAAGAGGGAAATGCCCCATGTTGGGGGAAGGAAGGCTGCCCTGCAGGGCTTTGTGCTGAACTGTGGCTGGGGAGATGGTTGAGTGATTAGAGAATTTGCTCTGGAAACCTGATGTCCTGAGTTAACCATGTAAAACAGATGCAGTGGTCTATGAATGTATGACTAGCATTCTCCTCTGAAGGGATGGGTGAAAGAGGCAGGAGAGTCATTGGAAGTTCATGGGACAGCTAGCCTGGCCTCTGCACCTGGGATTGTCCCCCAACCTCTCTATGTGCACCATGGCAGGTGCATCCCAGCACTTATATGCAGGCAAACACACATACACACACACACACACACACACACACACACACACACACACACACACACACACAGAGAGAGAGAGAGAGAGAGAGAGAGAGAGAGAGAGAGAGAGAGAGAGATATTGAGATTGCATAGGGTGTCTTAGGAACTTCAGTTGCTGGTCAGAGTGAGGAGCTTCCTGGTTTTATAATGTAAGTTTTGCCCAAATGAATTTCCACATTGGTTATTTAAATTTTCTAATGTGCAGATTCAAACACATTTCCTGGCTGTGGTAGGGCAAGGGAGGCCATTAGATGATCGATTGTCATTTTCCTGCTGGCTCCATTGAAAACTCCAAAGTACTAAAGAGAATGTTCATGAAATTGAAATCCTTTTCTTATTAAACTATCCTGTGTGGAAAACACTCCATGGGCAAATTATCTTTTAATAAGGCAATTTCCTGCTTTCTCAACCCAAAAGGCCCCTGAACAATTTGAAATTCAAATATTGTGGCTTCCTTATACTGAAGCCAAGCAACGCTTGCAAGCTTTCTGCAATGTGGCTCCCACTGCGAATTTCAAGTTAACTCCTGGGGGAATGCTCTTTCTCACAGATGAGCTTCTGTGGAGCCTTGATGCAAAGAGCATGTGAAGCACACAAAGAGGTCCTTAGTTGAGCCAAGTTTGAGGCAGACTTAACCCCAATACACATGTTGGTGTGTCCTACTGCTTACAAAGACAGACATTCTCTGTCTGACTCTCTCTCTCTCTCTCTCTCTCTCTGACACACACACACACACACACACACACACACACACACACACACACACACACATACCACTTAGGCTGGTTATGCCTTGGCCATCTTATGCCTTACAAAATGTCATACATAACCCCTGGGCCTTTTAGCACTGGATACCAGCAGTACCTCTTAGTTAAGGTGACCAAAATTGACTGTGGAGATTGTCAAGTAGCCTTTGGGTAGTAAATCACATCCCAGTGAGAACCACTGAGCAGACACAGTGTCCTTCCCTTGGAGCCTTTTCATGTTGTCCATCTGTTCCCTCATTCTGTCTCATTCATTCCACTCATTCTGCCCATACAGACCCACAAATCTACCTAGAACCCTACTGTGTCCCCAATGGGTAGGTTCTCAAATGCCCCGACACTTGTGGGTGTGGCACTCCTGTCTAGGTATGGATGCTGGCAGTGTGCTACTAACTCTGAAGAGTTGGCTCTGAAAAATATCTTGCTTTTTGATGGTTTAGAGATCCAAGGTTTTCTTTGTAAGAACATGTCATGTACTCACTAGTCCAATGAAGATTCTCAGCATTTATTAAAGCCAGCTTCATAATGGATGGAGTTCTAAGAGGTTTGTTTTAATTCTATCCTTTAATCCTCACAGTGACCCTTTGAGATAGGAATCCTTCTTACTTTCTGTCTTGAGAGAGGAAACTAAGATCTAGAGAGTTTATATAGCTTCCCAAGGCCCCACAGTTTTAAAAACATGGAGCCATTTTAGAAGCCTCTTCCTAGTCACCACCCACCTACCCATCCACCCAGGAGTGTTCAGCCTTTTGACTTTGCAACATGACATGCCATTTCCAAATTCGCTGGGAACCACTCTGGTTAGCTTAAACTGTCAACTTGACCCAAACTAGACTCACCTGAGAAGAAAGTCTCAAGTGAGGAATTATGCAGATCAGGAATTACATGGACATGCCTGTGGGAAACCATCTTGATTACTGAGATGGAAGGTCTCGCTGTGGTTGTGGGTGGGACCTTTTCATGGGCTGGGCCTGAATTGAAGAAGAGTGAAAAAACCAAAACCAAAACGAAACAAAAACCCAACTAGCTGTGCAGAAGCAGCAGCCAGCAGGTGATGCGGGTGCATTAGGTTTTCTCTGCTGTTGAGTGTGAATGTGATGTGACTAGCTGTCGCAGGCACCTGCCTCTGTGACCTCCCTTCTGCGGTGGATTGGAACTTGGAGCTATAAGTCAAATGAACCCTTTCCTACTCTAAGTTGCTTTGGGTCAGGATATTTTAATAACAGTAACAGAAAGGACACAAGGACAGGTGCTTTTGTAGCTATCCCAGGGATCTTGACTCTTCCTAAATGTATCATGCAGTAAATATTCACAGAATGCCTACTATGTTGTCAAACCAGTCCCTCAAGCTTTGCTGTATAAGGGATGTTAGAAACACCAGCGGGGCAGAGGGCTAGGAAGTGCCCCAGCCATGGACAGAGGACATAGTTTGCCCGGGAGTGTGGCTCTGCACCTCTGAACAGCTCTGAGTACAGAGAAGTCACGCTGAGTCTCAGGTGATAAGACAGAGAGTAAGAATTAACTCTAGCTTTCCTGTGCCGGTTGTTTGTGCAGACGGCACTGGGTTACCAGAACTTCACATACTGACTTGGCTAAACTGTCGTGGACAGTTGGGATGTTTGGAAGCATGTTGCTCAACCCTCCCTTTGCAGATCAACTAGGGGAGGCCCAGGAAGAAGGAATGATGGCTTTGCTAAGATTTATGGGACAGGGTGCTATTAAAAGCCACCAAGAGACTCATGAGCCAGAAAGAGTAATTCCACATTTACTGGCACATCATTCACATCTCATAACCCACTCACTTTTCCTCCCTGGTCTCCGTTGGCCACACAGAGGTCAGCTGAGTTCATGGAAGACAGAGGTGGGACAGAGGGATATGGCTATGGTTCCCAGAGAGATAATTTAGCTCTGTAGTTTATCATATGAATACAGTATGACGCAACTCACAGAGTCTCCTAGAAACATCAGCTCAGAGATCAGGGGATCATAGACAAAATACTTGAGCACAGGACAGTGTTCCTCCAAAGGGAGAAGGTGGCAGAGACTAGGGTGTGGAAGAACCAGGCACTGCTTCTTGTGTGTTAAAGGTTGCAACCCACACCATGAGGAGGGCCTTTGTGTCAACTGGATGAAGAAAGCACTTAAAATATGGTTGTCAGTTAACTGTGTTGTTGCGCTGACTGTTGTTCATAAAAATCCCCATTAGTGAACTTGGGGTTATCAAGCCACTGGCAATAGAACCTGTGCTGAGCTCCATGCCCTCAGGGAGGGGTAGGGCCCTCACTGTGTTTTCAAAGTACCCCCACCCCCACCTCAATGAGGAAACTGCAAGTGCCCAAAACAAGGGTTAGTAAATTAGAAAAATTTTGCAACACAGTTAGACATGTAAATCTGGCTATAACTGAAATCACCCTTTAACTCCTGGTTCCCAAGTTTAAATTACTGATTATACATTGAATTAATGTATATTAAAAACAAATCTTGTGAGGTTGAAGAGATGGCTCACCTGCTAAGAGCGCCAGCTGCTCTTTCAGAGGACTCAAGTTGGACTTCCAGAACCCACATGGCAGCTCACAAATATCCATAATTCTAGGCCTACTACTAGGGAGTCTACCACCCTTGTCTGGCCCCTGTGAGCACCAGGCACACATGGGATACATAGATACACATGCAGGCAAAACACCCATATGCATACAATTTTAAAAAATTAAAAAACGACCAAAGCAAAAAGGTGTTCGGAGGGTGAAATAACTGTATGGGACTCTTTTCTATGCTAAGGAAATAGTCTGATGAGTCTTGAGGATCAAAGTTGCTTTGGTAACTCTCTGTTAGACTTTTGGGAAAGCCTCTCTAGTGATTGTCATTTAGTTCATCAATCTGAAGTCTGGAGGACATGGAGGGCATCTATGATCAGGAGCTTCCAGACTGTTCTCTCACTGGCTTCTTTTGTACCTTGCCTTGGAACTGAGTTGGGCTCTGATTGTGGCTCAGGGGCTGAGCACTTCCCAGGTCTGTTGGAGGTCCTGGGTTCCATCCTCACCACAGTTGCTCTCTGGCCTTTGCCTCAGAGAGTGCAGTAGCTGTTTGTTCCTAGTTCCTCTCCTGATGCCTGGTAGGACAGCAGTGATGGAGGTTTGGTAGACAGGGCTTGTTCAACATGTATCCCCAATCTTCGGTGGTTCCATGGGGGTGGGGGAGCTCAGAGTTGTCTAGTACAAAGTTGATCACTGAGGGACTTTGTTCTTATTAGTCAGTGGCTCTAAATTGTATGAATCACTACATTTTTCAAGGAATTTACCACCTCCCTCCATATTTATATTAGTCTAAAAACACACTGCATATTATAATAATATATACTATACTTCACTTTCTCTATATAAATTATATATATATTAAATTTTTTTTTTTTTACAGCATGTGCTTCTCCCTGAAATATGGCCATGCATGCAGCTTGTGATTTGCTTTGGCACTACATTTATCCCTGTGTGTTGCCACCTAATGATCTTCTGGCCATTTGTCCATTTATTTTCAATGAAGGCCACAAATCTCTATTAATCATTAAAATCTCCTATGATTGACTTAGGGAAAGTTGTAAGGCAAACAGGTGTATTCCACCATGTAATGAGGCTGTCAAGTTCTACTATGCTTACCTCCAGGCCCCCAGGGTCAGAACTGACATGGTGTAGACACACAGTGAAAGATGATGGGCAATTAACTATCCTGTAGCTGCTCTCTAAAGTTTTAATGGTGTAGCAACAGGTAGATGGTAAGAGGATTTCCAATGTCCCACTCTCACTTGTGAGACTCTTGTGTCCACCTCTGGGTGCATCTCAGCCGGCCTCACTGCTTCCTCAGCCAGCTGACTAGATGGGGGGTGGTTTAGGAGGGCATACCAAGTCCACCCATGGAGTTATCTTTCTTACCATCTGCCCTGCCTATTTTCCCCAGATGCCAAAACATTCTTTTATCTCACTTCAGACATCTCACCTTCCTTCCAGGAGGCCTTCCTCTTTGTCTTCCCACCTTTTAGATTTGTGTGTGAAGATTATTGAGGCTAGCATCTATCTCATTCATCTGCTGCACAGATTTGGCTAGTGTAGAGCTCAGAACACAGTGGAATGTGTCAAGGAATGTCTGGTGAATTACCCCAATGGGTGGCGAGGGGGGAAGGAAGAACATCTGTACCCTGAGGAGTTCAGACCCTGTCTCATCAACTCTCCAGGGTGGCCTGGCACTGTGACACTGTCCCTGCTGGCCAGATGGTGTCCTCACACATGGAGACCTTGTGGGTGGATAGCTGCTACATGAGTCACTGTGGCCACTGATTGCTGCCAGTGATCTCAGGCAGCCTCATGAACTGGGCTGTTTGCCCCAGGAAGGATCTTGTGGCTTCCAAGGTTCTGAGAGAACCTCAGTGAAGAAACAGAATTTCATAGTCTTAACCTCAGAGGCAATGCACGTCTTGGAGATCTTTCTGGGTTGTAATTGGTCATGTGGTCAGGAGGAAGGCACAAGAAGTGAGTGAGGGCTCTCTCTCTCTCTCTCTCTCTCTCTCTCTCTCTCTCTCTCACACACACACACACACAGAGAGAGAGAGAGAGAGAGAGAGAGAGAGAGAGAGAGAGAGAGAGAGAGGAGGCTGAAATCTCTGTCACTAATGGAGAACAGGGATGATAGGAGCTGGTAGCCTGAGATACCCAGCTTTATTCCCAATTCCTTCACAAGGGCTCTTATAGCTGTCCCAGCCACTGCTTTCCCCTCTTGTCACCATTCATTTCCTGTCTTGGATTTGGTGTTTATTGAAATGAGAGCTAGTCTGTGTTGAATACGGCAGAGCAGAGAACCTACCTTAGTTTTCCATGGCTACCTGTTTTTATGGGTAGAAATCTGAAGGAAATAATAACCAAATAGGAAAGTGCATGCTGGGAAAAAAAACTTCTGTTTACAGAACTGTGGGGATGGGTCACAACCATATTAAACCAGGGCAGGAACACCCAGAAATCCCACCTGGTACTAACTTAATCATTTGTAAATCACAAATGACTTTAGATATTCTTGAGATCTAGGAGGCTAGATCTGTGAATGACTTCCTTAGCATGGCTGTGGTCACTGATGAAGTCAATCACAGTTCCAGCTGGTGGCTATTCTCCTGGGAATTTGCAGTGATGGCCACTTGTCAGTATTTTCTCTGCCACCCTGGCCTTTCTGTCTAGAAAAGAAACTGAGTCCCACGTCTGGCTTTTCTCTTTTCACCATCTTAATGTTTGTTGCTCCCACTAACACAGGGTATTTGCTTCGACTGAGCTCACAACTTTGTACTCTGGAGCCTGTGGTGTCTGGGTAGTCTCCCATGGCCCCACAGCAAAAGTGACTGGCTTACTTTAAATAACCCCATGTGTCTGCCGCAACTTTCAAACGGCTTCTTTTCTGGTAAAGCTGCTCATCTTTTAAACCCTTCTGTTATGTTTTTTGTTCCTAAGTCTCACTGTAAACCTGGCTGAGAGCATCCAGCAATAACCATGCTACAGCTTAACTGTGAAACTGCCTTGAAATTTCCTCCGCCAGATTAGTCTGCCACCTTGATACTTAGCCTTCCCCAGTGTTTGAGGACATAAACAACATGTAGACAATGGTTTGCCTGAATATAAAAGAAGTAGCTGATAGACTATTGATCAACAGAGTCCTGTTCCCAAGTGTAATCTTTGCTGTTTACATGTGATTGACATTTCCGTCTTCTGCATTCAGAATCACCCATCAAGTTCTGCCAGAGAATTCTAAGACTTCTCTAACTTATATCTACAGACGCTACTAAATTCTTTCTTAAAGCCAGTTCTAAAAGTTTAAGAACCTCATAATCAGGTAGTCACAGCAAAGACCCTACCTGGTTGCTGCCAGCTTTTGTATTAGTTACTTTTATCACCACTGTATCCAAATATGTGAGAGAAAGAACTTACTGATGAAGTATTTACTTTGCTTATGCTTTCAAAGGGAATGTGTGGATGAACAGTTCATATTGTGGTGAAGAGCAAACAGAGAAAGAAAGAGCTGCTGATGGTCACCTCATTTTCTCCTTTAATTCCTTCTAGACTCCAGCCCATGGGATGGTGCCACCCATACTCAGGGTGACTTTTCCCCTTTCCTGTTAATCATGTCTAGAAACACCCTCAGAGATACTTTGAGAAGTATGACTCACTAATCTTCCTGAGTGATTAAAAAAAAAATCCATTCAAGTTGACAATGAAGATTAAGCACAGAATATCACTGACAAAACTTGAACTCAAAGGAGCATATTGATTTTGAAGTGCTGCTCGGGTCCCCTCGTATCCAAAGACTTTCTCTGAAGTCCTGTTCCTAAACTTGGCTATTAAGGTTTGGTAGGGAAGTGAAGTGAAGTAGATAACAACATTAAGAACAAATATGAATTTAGACAAAGAACAAGTAAGGCCTTTAAAAGTATGTCTTATTTAGGGCATACTTACACTAAACAATTTATTAGTTGTTATCTAAAATTCCAGTTTACCTAAGCCTCCTGAATTTTATTTTCTGGTTCTGTAAAGGTCTAACATTGAAATCATCTGGGAGATTAAAAAACACGGTCAGCTAGGACAATTGAATGGCTGCCAGGGCATGGAGAGTCACTTTTCTTTGGGAAGAGTGACCAATGTTTATAAACAGCAACTATCTATGTATTTCTGCTGTAACTATTATTTTAATCCAGGCATGGACTAGACTGTGGACTGTTTTCTTTCCCTGCAGACTGGGCCTGAATTTGGTCTGTTGCTCACACTCCAGAAATTCCTCTGAAAGATGTCAGTCCCAACTCTTACGCCATCTCATGCCTGCACATCCTTCCCAGTCTGTCCCCAGTGATTCAGGATTGTGACTGTCAGATGTGTGCATGTCACTTGGGGGCATGGTTGCTCTGTGTTCAGGCTACAGTGCTGGCTTAGCAAGGAGCTCACATGAGCTGACCATATATGTTAAGGAACAGAAAACTTTACAGAGTGGTCTGGTCAGTTAGGAAACTGGCTCACCCAGTGAATTGCTAGTGTTTACTGAGTTGTAAATAACATTGAACAGAGCTCTTCTTCTAATAGTTTCAAAAATAACCTGACATAGCCTACTCAGTGCTTTGAGGAAATTTCAGTGGAGGACAAAGTAAACTCAGTTGGTTTTGCTAATAAGGTAAATAATTCTCCAACTTTCAGATTGGCAGAAGCCCCACTGGCTTTCTCCAGCACTCCACAACATCCTTAAAACCAGCCTTGTGGAGAGGTTAAAGATGTAACCAGGGAGAATAGGAGCATTGAGTTTTGAAGACTAACCTCCAGTGAAATATAGACCTTGGGATCCCTGAGTTTAAAGTGGAATAATACAACAGGAGTCCATCCAGGACTGCAACCTTGAGTACAGTTGAAAGCCAACTGCAGACTTACCCAATGACCCATTTCATTTCCTGATGGCAGGGTGACACAGTCTAGAGGGAGCCACTGTGGCTGGCTGGATCATTACCAGCTCATGGGGTTAAAACACACCCAAGCCTCATTAGCAGAATGAAGGATGAAATTTTCCCTGCCCTTGGTGGAGGCAGCAACAGTGACCCTGGGTGACCTAGCATGGCTACTGCTCCTGGTCTGACAAAGATGAATGGGAGGGCCAGTTCTGCTTTTGAGAGACCTGATGAGGTGATGCCTGCATTTTTTCAAGGTCATAAGTAAACACTTTGCCTTTGCCAGAGACCATCATACAAACACAAACTCAGAAGAAACATGGATGTTAGGAACAGCCTGTCTGTTGACACATGAACAGCTACCCCATATGGAGAAAGAAACTCTTCTCTTAGACCCTGTAGCACTTACTTTTAACTCACAGTACCTGATGTGAATGGTATTCAATTAAAATCAAATACTCTTTTAAGCTCATATCTTCCCCATCACAGAAGGAAAACTGTACTGTGGTTTTTTGCTCAGGAATGAGCCATATGCTACAGTACAAGAGGAAAGTGCCCGGAGACAATATGGAGCCTGTAGATTGAGGGAAAGGAATGGAAAGAGGCACAAAGAGGCTGCTTTAGTTCTTGTCTGTAGCTGTGATAGATACTCTGACCAAGAACAACTTGCTGAGGAAAGGGTTCATTTGGCTTATACTTCCAGGTACCACCAGTCTGTCATTGAAGGGAGACAGGGCAGGAAGTAAAGCCCAAGCCACAGAGGAACGCTGCTTCCTGGCATGTTCTCCAGCTCATGCTCATCTACTTTTCAGTATCAGTCCTTCGGACCTGTAGTGACAGATGATGATGAGCCTGCCTTCATGTGGGACTGGGAATCAAGCTTCATCTTCTAGAAGAGCAGCCGGTACCCTTAACCAGCAAGCCATCTCACTGGCCCTTTGCCGTCTTTCTCACAGTGCAGATGCCACTGATGTCACCATGGTTGGTTGTTATCTAGCCTCCCACACCACACTGTGGATTCCTTTTATGAAGCAGAATGTCTGTCTTGATAGCCACAGGCTTCGCTACACAGGAAGAGCTCCATTCAGTTAGTTACATGGGACAGAATGGGACCTTTCATTGCTTAGAGGAAGGCAGAGGTGTTAGCATTTGAGGAGGATACAGAATATGGAGTCCAGGCAGGACAGTCAGCCCTATGGGCAGATCATATGAGATTGCTTCATATTTGGGATGGGTATAGATGCTTCAGCTACCACGACGTGCTCCAAGAGGCTCCTCTCTCTGCACATGAGATTAATGACTGTTAATGACAGTAAGTATAATTATCTAATGAAATTCATAAGTATGTGAAATACTTGGCTCAGTGCCTGTAACAACTTGGGGGTCATTTTCCATTTATAACTTACCATGAATCTAATTTAAAATTAACAAACCAATCACCAGCAACAAAATTCATAGATTAGATAGGCATTTTGTTTTCTTTATTATGCCTCTGAGGCTGCGTGTGTAGGTTTCCAATTCTGTATATAGGCAAATTCCCCATCTATGAGTTAATTTTCCTCTTAAGAAGACTAGAGCTAGAAGAAAAGGGAAGCCTCCTTGGAACCCAAGTAGTAAGAAATAAAGCTTTCAGTAAGGATATGATGCACAGACACCCACAGGAACTATCTGCACTTTTGATGGCGATCTTGCTTCTGCCTCTGCCCCTACACATCTTAATGTGGGGAGAAGGTAGTGCTGGAGGATGGAGGAGCTGTAAATACTGGAGGTGATGGTTGGTGGACAGGTGGCTTCTACTTAGTACTTTCATGTCAAGAAGCTTTAGATAATGAGAGAGATCCCATATGAAGACAGATCATGGACCTAGACCATATCCTCTTAAGAGGTCACGTCAACTTCAGAAGGACCATCTTGCTGAGGATGCTCATTGCAAATAGGAAAAGCAATCTCCTTAAGAGACAGTGACCATCATTCTCAAGGACTCAGATATAACAGGTGTAGTTTCCTTCTCTATATTTAGATACAAAAAGGCATCTGTGTTTTACTGAATCCAATCTAGTTTGATTTAGTCTTAGTCTCCCAAGGAAGAGTCTGGAGTTTTAAGAGTGAACTATTAAGTCCACCAGAAGATAGAGGACTAAGGGAACAGGTGACTGCCCAAAGCCTCTTAGTCAATAATAGACAGGTAGGTCCCACACACTCATAGACACTTCTAATGTGGGCCACTGGCCTCCTATTCCCTCACAAGCCAGATCAATTGAACAGCACAGTGGCTCCCAGTGAGGCTCTGCAGAGAAGTTGCCACATATACATGCAACCTTTGCATTGGTCCCATCAGCACCACTAACATTAAGGAAGCTAATATAAGAGGGTACTGTCTCCAACTCTGGTGCTCCAAGAATGCCAATACCAAAGAGGAAGTGAAACCACCAAACTAGATGTTAGTGAACAAATAAAGAAATGGGGAACCAAGGAGGGGGAAACAAATGAACCCTCTAACCACACTTGGGGCCAAGACTCAGTGAGTTACGAAAGTCTCAGCCTTATGAAGAACCCAAAGGTTATTTCTGCAAGCATTGATGAAGGAGGCTGCTGGGTCAAGTAATGGGTAGGTGCTGCGGTATAAATGTTAATTAGATCTTGACTCACTTCACAGTTATGAGACTTTCAGCTGCAGAATCACCATAGGCTTCTTCTGTACAAGGCACAGGTGCAATTAGGAAGAAAGTGACTCTATAGCTTGTGGGGTAAGTGAAGATACACCATACATTCCCAGATAGTCTTTGAAATGTAGATAGAATTGACTCCAACCTCTTAGTTCATGAGATGCAAGAGCTCCTACCATGTTCAGAGCTTCTGTTGATTTCCAGTGTCTTATGGGTTCACGGTTACTTTTAACTCTGGAAACCTAACAGATGTGTGACCTGCAGTCTATGTGCTTTGCTTCTTTTTCTCTGCTCAGCTCTGCCCCTGAAATTGAGCTCATTCATTTCATACAAAAACCTCCCACACAAGTAGGAATTATATTAATAGATAATGATTTGGAGTGAGTCTCTAAAAAAATATGAGTGAAGAACATACCATGTTTACTGGATAAGCTTATGAACATTTAGACTTTCACTTTCTGAACTGTTCCATAAAAAGTTATGAACAGATGTACACAGACTTTTGTGAAAAAATATGTTCTCACTTTAAGAAACAATTAAAGAGGAATAACTGGATATGGTAGGGTTAACCTTATACAAAGCTACTAAACTGTTGTCCAAAGTGTTGGACAAAAGATTGAATAAGAGCAGGTTGTTAGGATCCTGCCCTCACTTCTGCACATATGCAGCTGCGGGGTGTGTGTGTGTGTGTGTGTGTGTGTGTGTGTGTGTGTGTGTCTTGTGTCTTATGTCATCAGGGGGCGCTGGCGACCACATAAGCGCCTTAAAAAGCCGAATGCAGACCCCACACTCTTTCTCTACTCTCTTGCTTTCTCTCTGTTCTCTGCTCTGCTCTGCTCCCTCTCTGCCACCATCTTTCTCTCTCCAGGCCTGGCTTTCCTCTTTCTCTCCTTCCCCCTTTTCCTCCTAATAAAGCTCTGCACACTAATACTGGGTTCTGTCGTGACCGTGACCCTTCCATGTCTCCACCAGTGCCGTTTATCATCCTTTCAGAGATCATTTGGTATACATCCACACCAAAATGGAGTGTGTTCTGGCTTTTAAACTGTAGCCATTCTGTTTGGATGTGCACATACCACATATTACTTTAACTTGAAGAATGATTTGGGCTTGGCCATTTGTCGATATTCTTTTGTGAAGGGTCTAATCAAAGCTTTTGCCTTTCTTAAACTTGAGCTATCTTTTTATTATTAATTTGTAGGAGTTCTTTGAGTATTCCAGACATTAGCCTATTATCCTTTGCCTGTTTTAGAAACATTTTCAGCAGCACATTTATTTTTTGATGTTCTGTTGAAGAGAGTTACATTCTTATTTTTTCATATATTCCAAATTATAACTTCCATGTTGTGATTTAGAAGTTTTATCTCTAAAAATCTCTGCCTTCTTGCAAATCACAAAGATCTTTTTTGGTCTTCCTTAGATGTTCTTGTAGACAGGCCTTTGCATGTAGGTCTAGAGCACTGTAGCTAGGCTAATGGTTGTAGAAGTGATGAGGCCAGAGCTCAAGTTCATCTTCTTTTTCTCTCTCAAATGAAATTTTTGGCTAGAAAATAATTTAAAATAGTTTAGTATCTTTGCCAAAAATCAGCTAATACATTTTATTTTATCTTTACTTAACTGTATGTGTGTGGTAGGAAGATTGGGTGTCAGGTTCCTTGGAGCTGGAGTTACAGATGGTTGTGAGTGGTCTGACATGGGTGCCAAGAACTGAACCTTGGTCCTCTATAAGAACAGTAAAAGCTCTTAGCTCTTAAGTGCTGAGCCATCCCTCCAGCCCCTTTTCTTATCCTAAGGCCACTGTGTCATTAAGGAATCTTGTATTCACTTGGAACTCGGGTAGCCAATCCTGCCCCTTTCTTTCAAAACTGTTTTGGCAATCCTGGGTCCTTTTATTTCCATGTGCATTTCATACTCAGCCAATGAAAGTCAAAAGACAAACCTTCTGGGATTTTGCATGGGGTTGTCGTCCATCTACAGATAAATTTGGATAGAAATGACATCTCACCAATATTAAGACTTTCAATACACTCAATTTTTCTTGGCAACAGTATACAGTATTACAATTATAATACTTCCATGTGTTTTATTAAATCTTCCATGTGTTTTATAAAAGCTAATGCTGGAAATTTCAGTGACGAACTCAGCAATGGTTGTATAGAAAAACTGATTTTTAAATTAATTTTGCTTGTTGCATTCTTGACAGATTTGTTCATTGTAATGGTCTAGTAGTTTGTCCAAACTTTAAGAATTTTTCATAAGCAGCCTCGTGGCACCTACCAATGAAGGATATTTTCTCTTTCCTTTTCATTCATCCTGCCTTTTTTTTCTTGATGAATTGCTTAGGCCTCCAGGACAGTGTTACATTGACACAGTCTAAGTGTTTATCCTTGTCACATTTCTGGTCATAGAGGAAAAAACATGCAAAGCCGTACCATCAACCAGGACCTTAACTGTACATATTCCACATAATGCTTTAATCAGATTTTGAAAAGTTCTATTTCTTTTTTTAAAAAAGATTTATTTATATTTATTATGTACACAGAAGAGGGCACCAGATCTCATTACAGATGGTTGTGAGCCACCATGTGGGTGCTGGGAATTGAACTCAGGACCTCTGGAAGAGCAGTCAGTGCTCTTGACCTCTGAGCCATCTCTCCAGCCCCTCTATTTCTTATTTATAAGAGTTATTAATATTTTTTCATAAATATGTGTTCAATTTAACCAAAATTTCTCTCTTACATAGGGAACTGATTCTTCACATTTACCTTTTAAATAAGATTGCATGTTTATTGATTGATTTTTCTGAAGTTAAGTTAAAGCTTCATTTCAGAGGATCAACTATACTTGATCATGAGACACTAGTCTTTATTGGCGTTTATATCTTTAGATTAAAGATTTGGGTGTTTACATTTATGAGAGATATCAGTTTGTTAGTTTTTTCTTTTAAAAAATTTATATTTATTGTTTTTATGAGCCACCTGATGTGGGTGCTGAGAATCACACCCTGGTTCTCGTGAACATGCTCTTAACTAATGGCACAAGATTCTTAATGCTCATCACCTCACTATCATGCTAGTTAGTTTTCTCACCACAGCGACCAAATATGAGAACTAGACAAGGAGTGGGAACGAGAGTTTGTTTTGGCTCGAGTTTCAGAGTATCATGGTCAGGAAGGTATGACCAATGAGAGGTGTGGGGATGGCTGTGAGAGTCCGCGGAAGAGAAGCTTTCTTCTTGGCAGATCAAGAATCAGAGGGAAACCAAAGCAAGGCTGAGTTACAACCTTCAAGGCTCCCTTATTAGCCTAGTCAGCCACCCAGGCTCTTGTTGTGGAATATTATTACCTTTGTTTATGCTCTGAAACATTAGTTCAGTGATGCAAAGATGTGTTATATTTGTTTGATTAAATAAAATTTATCTGTGGTCAGGAGGTTGAGTCAGCAGCTAGCCGACAGGAAGTGGTAGGGAGGAGCCAAGTGGAGAAGGGCTTTTAAGTGGGGGTGAGGAAAAGCAGAAGCAGGGGCTCTTTTCCAGGGAGACATGAGCAAGGAGCGGAAGTGAGCAACTTGCTATTTAGCCTCTCTGAGGAGCTGAATTCACCTCAATTTTGAGTCTTGAGTCCTTTAGTGGGACAGAAATTTAGACAAGTTCCCTTGTAGCTTTGAAAGAGTCAGTGCCTGAGGGAACAGAATTCCCCCACGCTGTGTCTTGCAGCCTAGGCAATGCTGGTATCGAGTTGCAGCTGCTGATTAGGACAACCAAGGCTAAAAAGGTAGCAACAATGTAGTTTGTCTTTTGTTCTTTCACAAAAATTAACTTTCTCCCTTTCTTCCACTAGTGATTCCTTTGATTATGCATCCTCTACATTATTTTCCTCATGCTTACCCTGCTTGGGTTTGTTTCAGCTTCTTGAACCTGTGGGTTTATAATTCAAGAAATTCTGAAGAGTTAGCCATTTAAAAATTGCTTTACCCAGGAGGCAGAGCCAGGCAGATCTCTGTGAGTTCGAGGCCAGCCTGGTCTACAGAGTGAGACACCAGGACAGGCACCAAAACTATGCAGAGAAACCCTGTCTCAAAAAACAAAACAACAACAACAAAAAACCAACCAGACAAAAATTCCTTTTGTCCATATTTCACTCTCTTCCTTCTTTGGGTGGCTTCAATTACAGTGAGGGTCTCATAGGTCACTAAGCCGTCTTTCATGTTTGCTTTTCTTCTGGGGCTTAATTTTGGGTATTCGTTAGGCCTTCCAGTTCACAATATGATCATTTTGTGTCTAATATTTTGCTTATGCGTCCAGTGTATTTCTTATTTCAGACTTTTTTATGTGAAGCAATTAATTTAATTAATTAATTAATATCTCTTCTTTTTTCACATCTTGTGATACATGTTTTCCTTTGCTTTGGTTCTCACTCATGGCTTCCGGCTCATCACACCCATAGTCCTTGTGACTAGAGGGTGAGATTTGGATGCTTTTGACCTCAGAAGGAGGTTTCAGAAAGTAAATCAATCCCCCTCGGTCCCCCTGAGCGCCCCCCCCCCCTGTGGTATGGTGTGTGTGTGTGTGTGTGTGTGTGTGTGTGTGTGTGTGTGTGTTTCTCTCTTGCTCTTTCTTTTTCTCCCTGTTCCTGTTTTTTTCTCTCCCTCTCCTCCTCTCTGCCTTCATCTCCTCCTTTCTCCCTTCCTTCTTCCTACTGTTCATTTTACTTCCCAAGGCAGGCCATGGAGACTCCAAAGTGGGTCAGAGAAACTAAATGCACTCTAATCACCCCTAGCCCCTTTTCTAGCTTAGACCTGGTTATAAAGACATTCTCTGATAATAAGAACCCCATTTAAGAAGTGCTCCTGTCCCTTGCCCCAGAGGAAGGAGCACTGCTCAGAGAGGCTGGGAAGGTTAGTTTTAACTGTCAACCTGATGCAAGAATCAGTGGAGAAGGGAGTCTTAGCTGAGAGGTTGCCCAGATCAGTCTGGCCCATAGGGATGTCTATGGGAGAGCATCTTAACTGTTAATTGACCCAGCCCACTGCTGGGTAGCACCATTCCGGGGCATGGGGTTTTGGCTGTATAAGAATGGAGGGAGCCGGGCGTTGGTGGCACACGCCTTTAATCCCAACACTTGGGAGGCAGAGCCAGGCGGATCTCTGTGAGTTCGAGGCCAGCCTGGGCTGCCAAGTGAGTCCCAGGAAAGGCGCAAAGCTACACAGAGAAACCCTGTCTTGAACCCCCCACCCCCCAAAAAAAAAGTGAAAGAGTGGAGGGAGCTGGCTGAGAATAAGCAAGCAGACAACATGAGCTCATTTGTTCCTCTCTGCTCTTGACTATAGATGTGATATGATGAGTTGTCTCTAGCTTCTGCCTTTGTGACTTCCTTGCAATGATGGACTATAGTCTGTTATTGTAAATTGAACAAACCATTTCCTGAACAGACAAGCTTGCCAGGTTACTCCACTTAGTCTGCTAGCAATGAGCTATAAAATATAATATAAGATCTCCATAAGTTGTAGCTATATAATATAATATACTATCTCAATAAACCCCAAAAAGTTAAGGCTCAGGGAGCTACAGGGTAGCTGAACATGTGGAGATTGTAGAAAAGGGGTTCACACACAGAAGCCCCATGCCCCTCCCTCGTACCTCATCCCAAGCACCTATTCACCTCTATCTGTTGTAACATCTTTTTATCCAAAATTAGAGACATGTTTCTCTAAGCCTAAGCAGGGGTGATGAGAGCCTTGATTTGTAGGCAGCATGTTAAAAACATGGGTAAGACAAATAACTCCTATAATTAACAATAAAAAGATAACTTAATTTTACCAAAGGCAAAAGCTTAGACACTTCAAAAAAAGACTACCAGCAAATGGCCAAGAGACCACAGGAAAGATTCTCAAACAATCTACACATTAAAATAATAGCGTGCCATAGTTGGACAACCAAATAGAAAGGCTACAATTTAAAAGTCAGGACATACTCCATTTTTGGCCAAATGTACGCAAACAGACTCGGGTGAGTTTCTTAAACATCTCCTTATCCAACCTCTCTGGAAAGTAGTTCGGCAGGTCCTTCCAAGATTAAATCCCATCACGTACAATAATTCTACTTCTAGGTGCTTCCTAAAGAAAATTAAGAAAGCTAGCTCAGCTAAGACTTATTTTATTGCTCTAAAAACTGAACATTTTGCTAAGATACCCTAAGAGGAACATATTTTCAGCAAGGATCTACAGCCACGTCTGTATCAAAACTATATTCATCAGGGTTTTCCAGAAAAAATAGTCAATTAGAGATTCCTCCCTTCCCCTTTCCCCATCTGTCTGTCTGTTTCTCTCCTTTGACTCCATCATGTCTGTCTCTGTCTTTACTTCTATCTCTGTCCCTTTTAATGAGGTGGCTCACGAAATTATTATTGTTAATCGCTGGCTACTTGATGATGGGGAGAAGTCCCCACAACTAGATGGATTCTGGAAATTTTCAATGTTGATTACTGTGGAGTGAGGGCAGAAGAGAAAACATGTTTATCTTAGACAATTATATGTTCATATGTTTAGTTATTGAAAGAATAACTCATTTATTGCCATTGTGTTAGCATGGTTGTGTACTAATTTATCATTCCTGTCATTAGGAGTTATTTCTACTTATTTGTATTTTCCCAAGTTATGAGTCAAATTTTCTTGTTTCAATGTGGTACTAGTATTTTTACAGTATTGTGTGTCTGGGGCTTGTTATTGCCTTTATAGTATTACCCCCTGGCATAGCTTGTGGTTATATTACTTATAAATAAGATTATACATCAAAGTATTTATTTTAATTAATTCATCAGTTAGAGATAGAGCCCTACTATGTTAGTCAGGCTGGCTCTAAACTCTTGAGCTCAGATGATCTTGCCTTAGCTTCCTGCATAGCTGGAATTACAGGCATCTATTACTATGCCTGGCTTAAAATGAAATTTAAAAAATTGGCTGGGAGTGGTGGCCTATAGCTCCAGTTCAAGGGGAACTGATACCTTCTCTGTGGGTACCCACCTACTCTGTGGGTACTCACTTGCAAAGACACTCACACACATACACACACATATATACATGATTAAAAGTAAATCTTTTAAGACAGTTTATGCTATATTGGGACAGCTTTAGGATACTTACCATATGGCTAGTTTTCCTACTCTTATTCTGTATTTTTTATATCGAATGATTGTGATGGTTAATACAGTGCCCCCTAATGGCTGGTCAGAATGCAGGTGTCTCATGCCCTCTATGCTCTGAAAATGGCTGGGATTATGGTTCTGTAATGGTGGTTCATTGTTGGAGAGCGACTCTACTGGTAAACCACAGCGGGTCCAAGGGTTGTCTAATGATGACATCTGGCTCACAGTCCCTCCTTCCTTCCCTCTCTCCCTCCCTCCCCCTTCCTCTTTCTCTCTCTCTCCTTCACAAATTTCAGCTGCTTCCCCACACTCGAATTGATGTCTCCTTTACTCATTAGAACCCTGTGCTCTGCTTGAAATTGATATTCCTTTTCATAGAAGCCAGGGTTTCTCTACACAGAAAACCAGGGCAATGCCAGTTGTCTGATATCTGAAACATAGTTGTTTCATAAATTTTGTCCAGTTCTCTAGCTGTTTAGGAAGGAAGTCTTGAGTTTAATCCCAATCACTGCATAGTAGGTACACGTAAGAAGCCTGTGCCTTTTAGAGAAACTTACTTTCCATGCTGCTAAGTGTCATGGTCTAGATGAGATGTCTCCCATAATTTCTGGCATTTGAATTGGTCCCCAGTTGGTGGTACTGTTTGGGGAGTCTTAGGAGGTGTGGCCTCATTGGAAGAGGTATGCTGCTAGAAGGGGGCTTTGAGAGTTTTACAGACTGGTGCCATTTCTAGTTTGGTCTCTCTGCTTTCTGCTTGTGGTTCAAGGTAGAAGATCTCAGCTTCAGCTCTAGCAGCTGTATTTCCTTGCTACAGATTCCCCACCATGACAGACTCTTATCCCTCAGGAACTGTAAGCCCGAATAAACCTTTCTCCTATAAGTTGCCTTGGTCCTGGTATTTCATCACAGCAATAGAAAAGTAGCTAATGTACTTAGAGATCATCTTTGCATACCTTGCTCTCCTTGTTTGATGAAAATAAAAGGTTATCTCTGGCTTTAGCAACAAAGAAATAGCATGACTATCCCTCTCTTTCTCTCTTTTTTAAAAATAACATTTCTCATAGCTTTCACTCTCACTGTGTCTCCCTTGCTCTTTCACCTCTAAGGAAGCCAAATTCACTTTTAATCTGTCTTTTAATTTCATCAAAGGTTTCTCAGAGACATTTAGATATGGTTCTGAATGAGATGGAGAATTTTCTAGGCTAAGAAAGTTGGAAAGGACTTAAATTAAAATGGCAGGTTGACATGTGCATCCAAAAGTCATGGTTGTAGCTATAGGTCTTTGGGCAGTTGTGGGAGGAGACTTTACGATAATGAGGTTTAGAGTAGCCAGACGCTAGATGGCCTTCAATGTCAGTCATCTGACTTTGTCCTCAGCTTTGCAGGTTGAATGACTGATGTGTCTATATAAGAAGAGCCATGCTGAAATTGGTGGAAACATGTATTGGAGGAGCTTGAGTGCAGTTGGAAACCACATTCAATTTCATGAAGTTAGAATGAGTGAACTGGACCTACGGTGTTATAATCTTTATGGAAATACAGAGACCATTAAAGGTGAATTTGAGAGTTAAAGTTGGAGGAGACTGAGATGATGCTGTGCAGGGGAATTCCCAGCTTGGATGATGGGGTCGATGGTCACCACACCAGCACAGCTGGAGAGTCTGGAGGAATCCATATGAGGAGAGAGTTATGGAGTCCAGTTCCAAATGCAGTGTGTAAGCTGGCTGTGGAGAGAAATGAATATGTATTTTGAAAGATAGATGAGTTATTATAATTCAAACTAATACCAGTAAGTTTCCAACAGATGACACTTTTCCCGAAGTAGGTTTGTGAAAACGTGCAGCCCTGTGCAGACTTACGTTCACTGTCAAGCAGCAGCTCCTGTGCTGCTTGTAGGACCAAGAACCTGTATTAACAAGGTCTGAAATTGATTCCTAAACCTGTTAAGTTAAAAAAAAAAACAACAATTTTTTTTTGTTTTGTTTTGAGACAGGGTTTCTCTGTGGAACAGTCCTGGCTGTCTTGGAAGAGCCCACTTTGTAGAGTAGGCTGGCTTTGAACTCCAGAGATCCACCTATCTCTGCCTTCTGAATGCTGAGATTGAAGGTATGTGCCACTACCACCCAGCTCTTAAGTTTTTTGTATAATTAGATGAAGCAAAAACTTTTATATCAAAGTTGGCCATGGCAACCCAACTATAAGAAGAGTCCCAAGAACAGGCAAGAGTCAGAGACTCACTTGTTCTTATAGTCAGGAGTCCCATAAAAACACTAAGCTAACTGCTGTAATATATACGCAGAGGGCCTGCTGCAGACCCCTGCAGGCCTGGGCTTGCTGCTTCAGTCTCTGTGAGCTCATGTGGGCCTTTCTTAGTTGATTCAGAGGGCCTTGTTCTCTTGGTGTCCTCCATCCCTTCTGGCTCTTAAAATCTTCCTGGCTCCTCTTCCATGGGATTCCCTCTCAGGGGAGGGATTCGATGGAGAACTCCAATTTAGACTCCTTCTCCATATAATATCTGGCTGGTGTGGTCTCTGCATCTGTTCCCTGTTGTTGTCCTTTTTAAAATCGTTGCTGCCTTTTAAGCCACAGCTCTCTGAATCTGCAACTCTGGCGCTACCAGCAGCGATTAGGCCACAAGGGCCATAGTCAAAGGGAATTCTGTTCCCTCCAGCTCCAACTCTTGCAGACCTATGAAGGGAACTTAACTAAACCTCTGTCCCTCTAAAGAAATCAAGATTCAAAGGTTAAGATGGAATTCTACTCTTCAGAGAGGATGGATAGTTCATCTCCTCTCCTTGTCCACCCATAAAATCTATTTCCCCTTCCTAGGGAGATCTGTGTACCGCCCCCCCCCCAATAGGTTGGGAATTAAAAAAAAATAGAGATCATATTACTACAAAATAATTTAAAGGCAGCTAAATATAAATTATGATTGGATTTCAGCACATTGGACTTTTAAAAGATATGGAAAATAAGGGGCTGGAAGATGGCATAGTGATTAAGAGTGCTTGTTGCTCTTTCAGAGGACCTGGGTCCAGTTCCCAACACTCATGTGGTGGCTCATGATTATCTATACCTCTCATTCCAGGGCCTTTAATGCCTTCTTGAGCTGACTTACACACACACACACACACACACACACACACACACACACACGTGCAAGCAAAAACAATCATACACATAAATAAATCTAAAAATGGTTTTAATAATATAGAAAATAATAACTAGTATGATTGAATACATCCAATGCCTATTATCAGTGTTTTGATAGATAAATTCATTTTATCTTCCCCAGAGTTCTGCCTAAGGCAGAGACTATCATCACTCCAATTCATAGATGGGGAACTGAAGCTCAGAGGTCCTCAGGTCATCACCTGGTAAAAGTAAGAGCTGAGATTCAAACATATGCATGTAGCCACAGGAACCTAGATGATGTAATGAAGAAGAGCAGAAGCAAGGAGGCTATCAAGGCAAGAGTGAAGTTAAGTCCTGGGGAATATTATTTTAAGGTGTGCTACTTCTGTTTATATTGTGTTTGTTTAACATTGTGAAGCTGTGTTACTGTGCCTGTCTAGATCAGCTGATGGAATAAAGATCTGAACAGCCAATAGCAAGACAAGAGAAAGGACAGGTGTGGCTGGCAGGCAGGCAGAAATAATTAATGAAAGGAAAAATTTGGGAGAGGAGAGATCTAGCAGAGAGAAGGGGGAAGACATCAGGGGCCAGCCACCCAGCTACACAACCAGCAATGGAGTAAGAAAGAAAAATAGAGGAAAAAAATAGAGAAAAGTAAAAAACCCAGAGGCAAAAGACAGGTTAATTTAAAGTTAAGAAAAGCTGGCAAGAAACAAGCCAAGCTAAGGCCAGGCATTTATAATTAAGAATAAGTCTCCATGTGTGATTTATCTGGGAACTGGGTGACAGGCCCCCAAAAGAGCCCAAAGAGCCCAAAGAGTGAAAAACAACCAACAATAGTTAAGTTACAAAGAAAAATATTCACACAAACTATCTTTGGCTAATAGGAAGTTATGCAAGTTTCAGAGAATCCAAATAATTATGATGGCACTGTAAACTAGATTTTGACCCAAATTTTATGTCCTGTGAGTGCTCTGATACACTCATCATCACTCACTCAAGATTTACCTGAAGGCAGCATGCGCATGCGTGCACACACACACCGTAAACATGAAAACATCAGGAAGCAGAGGGCACAAGATATGATTAAAAAGTTAAGTGTAAAAACATGGATGTCACATAAAGATGAGAAATAAAGAAAATAAAATGGAAAATAAAAATAAAGAACATAAAATGGAAAATAAAAAGGCACAAGGAAAGTTGTGAGGTTCCTTAAAATGTTCTGGTAAAAAAACAAATTGAGGACTCACTGGTACCAAGAATCATCTGGGGCTGGGAGCTACTGCAAACAGCTTACTCCTAGAACCTATGGGCTCATTGCCAGCTGCTGTGAAGGTTCCCTGGAGGGGAAACCAGCTGTTGTTAAAGGCTTTTGATGAAATTTGGAGAGAGGGGATAGCAGCACAGTCTGTTGTAAAGTGAATATTGCCTAGGTTATTTAAATAAAACCCCCTATAGGCCTTTTCACCATGTTGGTCTTAAAATGTAAAATTTTTGCAAGCACTTATTGTTCCCAAACCAAGAAGGCTAGCTAGCTGGCTGAATGAGACACAGGCTCAGTGGAGCAATAAATGAATGAGGGAGGCCCAGCTGCTCGGAGACCTGCTCTGGAGAATTGGGAAAGAGCTGCCCAGGCACTGGGTTCATCTGGTTGGCTGAAGAAGTCCACCCCCAGGGATGGCAGGAACCATAGTGAAGGTGATCAGTATATGTCTGTGATTGCCTTTCAGCTTAGCATTTTAAGAGAGGAAATTGGAGTCAGCCTAGCTGAAGGCTAAATCTATAGTATTGTTGCAATCACTTGGAAGAGGCAGGTGGTAGGTGTCCAGTGATGTGGGTGGTCACACATAAAGACTAAGGAAAGCAAACCACAGTTCTGCCTCCAAGAGCAACAGAGTCACAATCAGTCCAGTTCCACTCAGAGTAACCCAAGGAGGAATGAAATTTATAGCTGGAAGACATGAAGATGTAAGGAAGCCATAGAAATACTAACACCAAACTCAATTAACAAAATAAAGGCAAGAAGGGAGGAGCAGAAGTTTGCAAAGACTAAGCAGAGCAGAGATTTCTCGATTCATGGGTCTGATGCTGACAGGGTATGTGGAGCCTTTGTTGGAATGTTTAAGCCAGAAAATAAGAGTGCACTCACTCATGGTCTTAATGTAGCTGGGATTGCCTGCTCTGGACATACACCATGACTGTCAACTGTCAAACATGGATCAGGGAAGGACACATAGGTTTGTATTCCTCCTTGCTAAACTATTAGTTATTGTGGATTCTGTGGGAGGGCAGTCTTTGTCTGCAGTCAAGGACCCACTGGTGAGTCCACTAGTCTCCACTGGGAGGTTCTTTGTCAATGGTCACGTAGATGGTCCTGTTTAAACTTATAGACTCACAAACAAAACAAAAAGGTGTGGATGTGAGGAAGAGCTGTAGGGAAAGAAGGGGTGAGGGGGAGATAATGGTGTGGAGCAACGTGAGAGTAGCCAGAATGCAATATATACATGTTTGAAATGATCAAAGAACAGACTTCCTAAAATTTAAGAAAATGTTTTTACAGCATAAGGAAGAATCTGATTCAAAGGCAGCTGATATCCATATCCCCCAAAGATTGAAGATATTTCTGTTTAGAACAATGTCTTAAAATACATTCAAATAATCTCCTAGTTGAAGGATGATAAATAGCAGATATTTAATCTGCTAGAAAATATTACTTGTAATTTCATACCTGTTACCCTCAATACTTGATTCTGTGTCATGGACCAGTAAATAGGTGGTTCATAAATGTCTGCGCAGATTAATACATATTTGAATGTCAGTAAATCAAATTTGTGCAGAGAAACACAATTCAACAGGTATTACTTTTATTAAAAACAATCTACAGGAGGAAGTGAATTAAAATTTAAAGTATGTTTATATATATTTTAAAAACTGAAAACAGAACAGTTTGGGTACATAGAATAATTATTCAGTAAAGAAAACCACTGAGATGAGTTAGCCAAAACCAAAAGTTGAGCCATATACCTTTCTTTTCTATTACTTTGAATTTGAAGATATTCCTCAAAACAGACATTCTTTTTTTTTTTTTTTTTTTTTTTTTTTTGAGACAGGGTTTCTCTGTGTAGCTTTGGAGCCTGTCCTGGAACTCACTCCGTAGACCAGGCTGGCCTCGAACTCTCACAGAAATCTGCCTGGCTCTGCCTCCCGAGTGCTGGGATTAAAGGCTGTGCCACCACCACCAGGCTCAAAACAGACATTCCTAAAAGGTTTCTGGTTCTGTGTATAGGTGAAAGTGCTGTGCTAAGCCTGTAGGATCAGGGAATTGTCAGCTCCTGCTGTGCTGTGCTGAGCCTCAACCTGTGCTCATAGAGATTCAGTCTTGACAGACTGAAGGACTGAGAATTTGGCTCATAGGATATTAGGGGTTTTTTTTGTTTTTTGTTTTTTGTTTTTTTTTCTTATAGTAAGTTAAGGACACAGTTCAGGGACAGTGTCTGGAATTTCATAAATAGCCTCTGTTCCTGGGTCATGATGGCTGTACTAGCTCTAACTTGCCTGCCTTTTTCTGGTCCCTTGCTGTGAAGACCAGTGTGTCTAAGGTTGCTCCTCCCATCTCTCTGGGGATTGGGTCTCATTCTCTAGCAGCTCTGACCATATCCTTGCATTATCTCCTCTAATCCTCCCTATGAATCATTTCTTTATTTCACCTTAGTTTTTAAGTGTATATGTATGTATATGTGGTACATGTGTGTATATGGAGGAGAGAAATTTATAGAGTCTCTTGAGTCTCTGTCCACTTTTTTATGCTTTTACTTATTCTTTGAGAATGTTATACACTATATTTTGATCATATTCTTTTCCCTCCTAGATTCTTCTCCACTTCCTAACTTACTTAACTTCATATTCTTTCTCTCTCTTAAAAACAAAAACAAAACAAAAGAATCCCCCCTTTGCAACACACAATGCACATACTGTTTTGTGTTGAACAACTACTGAGCATTAGACCTACCATGGCATGTGAATATACCCAGTGTCACTTCATTAAAAACTGATTTTCCCTCTCCCAGAAGCTATCAGTTGCTAATAGTGTCTTAGCCAGGAGTGGAGCTTTGTGCCCACTTCCCTTCCTCAATTCTGGTAGTTTGTCTGCCTTGATCTTGGGCAGATCCTGTATAAGCTGTCAGTATCAGTGAGTTTGTATCCTTATCTTCCTAGTTGTGTTTAGAAAATGCTTTTTTCAGCCAGGCGGTGGAGGCGCATGCCTTTAATTCCAGCACTTGGGAGGCAGAGCCAGGCGGATCTCTGTGAGTTCGAGGCCAGCCTGGGCTACAGAGTGAGTTCCAGGAAAGGTGCAAAGCTACACAGAGAAACCCTGTCTCGAAAAACCAAAATAATAATAATAATAATAATAATAATAATAATAATAATAATAATAAAAGAAAATGCTGTTTTCTTGAATCATCTACTACCTCTGGCTCTCAATCTTTCCACCTCTCCTTTCCATAAGTTCCTGAGCTTTGAAGGGAGAGGTAACAATAAAGACATCACACTTAGGGTTGAGCAACTCTGAAGTTTCTTGTTTCTCTCTCTCTGACCATCCAATTGTGCATCTCTGTTAACCACCATCTACTGCAGGAACAAGCTCCTCTGATGAAGGTTGAGTGGCGTACTGATCTACAGGTATTGAAATACAGCATTAGGTATCCTTTTATTGCTAGGTTCCTTTAGCAGAATAATAGTAGTAGGTGTCCCTCTAGATTTCATAACCTATCTAGTCTCGTTAGTCTTGGGTTAACAGTATCAGATATGAATTCCATTTGGTGGAACAGGTCTTAAATCCAATAAAACGGTATTTGGTTACTCCTATAATATTTATGCCACTATTGTACCAGTGGGTATGCTTACAGGTAAGCTATTATTTTAACACACATAGGGTGAGATTGATGATTATCTTTCTCCTCTGGTAGGGTTTATAGCACCTTCTAGCATGTGAATGCTAGTCAACAGTGGTGAAACTTCCAGTATCAGTTAGATTTCTTCTTGTTCTATAATATTAGCATGTTATATGCTCAGCAATAGGGTCTTGGCTGTCAAGTTGTGGAGGGTAGCCAATATCTTAGGCAATAAGTAGCCTGTAATGGTTGTAGGGTCTGAGATGTAATCTATTCCTGGTACTGGGGGTATTATTTGGCCACATATGCTGTCAAGTGGGATATTATCTCTCCCATTATATGGTAATTTCTTTTATACCCCTTTTATGTATGTATATATATATATTTAATTTTTTAATATATATATATATATATTATAAAAAATAAATTTTATTTATTTAAAAAATATATATATTTTAGGAAGCTTCTACAGTAGTTGGTTTTCATATACCTCTTCAGACAGGGTCTCTATTTGGCCCATTACTTGCTGAGTAGGCCAGGCAGGGTGACCAGAGAGCTATATAGATCTACCTGTGCTGGGATTACAAGCAGAGCAAAAAGCCTGGCTTCTTAAATGTGGGTTCTGGGGACCAAACTCATGTTCTTATGCTTGCATACAAGAACTTTACTAATATTTATTCAATATAGTACTAGAAGTTCTAGCTAGAGCAATAAGACAACAAAAAGAGATCAAAGGGATACAAATTGGAAAGGAAGAAGTCAAAGTATCCCTATTTGCAGATGATATGATAGTATACATCAGTGACCCCAAAAATTCCACCAGAGAACTTCTACAGCTGATAAACTCCTTCAGCAAGGTGGCCGGATACAAAATCAATTCAAAAAAATCAGTAGCCCTTCTTTACACAAATGATAAAAGGGCTGAGAAAGAAATCAGATAAACATCACCCTTTATAATAGCCACAAATAATATAAAATACCTTGGGATAACACTAACTAAACAAGTGAAGGACCATTTTGACAAGAACTTTAAATCTCTAAAGAAAGAAATTGAAGAAGATATCAGAAAATGGAAGGATATCCCATGTTCATGGATAGTTAGGATTGACATAGTAAAAATGGCAAAAGCAATCTACAGATTCAATTCAGTCCCCATCAAAATACCAACACAATTCTTTACAGACTTGGAAAGAAAAATACTCAACTTCATATGGAAAAACAAAAGCCCCAGGATAGCTAAAAGTACTGTGGGATGTTCTGTATGTCAAATGTGTTGCTCTGATTGGTTAAAGTAAATAAAGTGCTGATTGGCCAGTAGCCAGGCAGGAAGGATAGGGTAGGCGGGACAAGGAAAAGAATAGTGGGAGGTGAAAGACTAGAGAGAGACACTGCCGGCCGCTGCCATGACAGAAAAGACATAAAGTACTGGTAAGCCACGAGCCATGTGGCAAAGTATAGATTAATAGAAATGGGTTAATTTAAGATAGAAGAAGTAGATAACAAGAAGCCTGCCACGGCCATACAGTTTCTAAACAATGTAAGTTTCTGTGTGTTTACTTGGTTGGGTCTGAGCGTCTATGGGTCTGGCGGGTTAGAGAGATTTGTCCTGACTGGGCCAGGCAAGAAAACTCTAACTACATAAAAGAATCCTGTATGATAAAGCAACCTCTGGAGGCATTACCATCCCCGACCTCAAGCTCTACTATAGAGCTATAGTAATAAAAGCAATCTGGCACTGGTATAAAAACTGACATACAGACCAATGGAATCAAATTGAAGACCCTGACATTAATCCACACACATATGAACACCTGATTTTTGACAAAGAAGCCAAAACTATACAATGGAAAATAGAAAGGATCTTCAACAAATGGTGCTGGCATAACTGGATGTCAATATGTAAAAGATTACAAATAGATCCATATCTGTCACCATGCACAAAACTCAAGTCCAAGTGGCTCAAAGACCTCAACATAAATCCTGTTACACTAAACTTAATAGAAGAGAAAGTAGGAAGTATTCTTGAATGCATTGGCACTGGAGATCACTTCCTAAATATAACACCAACAGCACAAACACTGAGCACAACAATTAATTAATGGGACCTCTTGAAACTGAGAAGTTTTTGCAGGGCAAAAGATATGGTTAATAAGACAAAAAGACAGCCTATAGAATGGGAAAAAATCTTCACCAACCCCACATCTGGCAGAGGATTGATCTCCACAGTATATAAAGAACTCAAGAAATTAGACATCAAAATACTGAACAATCCAATTAAAAAAATGGGATAAAGAGCTAAATTGAGAATTCACAAAACAAGAATTACAAATGTGTTAGGGACCAAGATTTCAGGAACCAAACATGAATCATGGAAAGTACTAGTTAAGCCAGAGAATAAGTCATAAACACACAGCCTTCCCCCCTCCCCCAGGGCAGTAACACCTGTTTGCTAACTGGAGGCTCCCAAAGATAAGAACATTCCACAGTCAGGTGCCATGGCAACTGAATGTAAAGAGCATTCCATGGTCAGGTAGCCTAGCAACAGAACAAATGGCCCCTGACCAGTCACCTTAGCAGACTAACTGCAGTTGCACGACCTGCACGTCTCCCACATACTGCATGCCTTCCATGTCCCTTCCCCTTCCCTCCTTCCTGCCCCTTCCCCTATTATGCTATATAAGCCATGTGGAGGAAAATAAAGTTTGACGGCTTGATCAGAATTCTGTCTTGCTGTTCTGTCTCTTTGTGTCGCCCTGTCCTGTCATTCACTCCCACAGGTGGGTGGCCCTGTTGACACCCCGCTGGCCGGGGCACAAATGGCTGAAAGACATTTAAAGAAATGCTCAACATCCTTAATCATCAGAGAAATGCAAATCAAAACAACTCTGAGAAACCACCTTACACCTGTCAGAATGGCTATGATCAAAAACACTAATGACAGTCAATGTTGGAGAGGATGCGGAGCAAAGGGAACACTACTCCACTGTTGGTAGGAATGCAAACTTGTACAACCACTGTGGAAGTCAGTATGGCAGTTTCTCAAAAAATTGGGAATCGAACTACCCCAAGACCCAGCCATATCACTCTTGGGCATATACCCAAGGAATGCTCAATAATACCATAAAGATAAATGCTCAACTATGTTCATAGCAGCATTATTTGTAATAGCCAAAACCTGGAAACAACCTAGATGCCCGTCAACTGAAGAACAGATTAAGAAAATGTGGTACATATACACAATGGAATACTACTCAGCAGAGAAAAACAATGACAGCATGAAATTTGCAGGCAAATGTATGGAACCAGAAAAAAATCATCCTGAGTGAGGTAACCCAAACCCAGAAGGACAAACGTGGTATGTACTCACACATAAGTGGATTCTAGATAGAAAGCAAAGAACAATCAGACTGCAACCCACAGAACCATAAAGCTATATTATATGGCATGGAGGACCCTAAGATGACTGTTACTTATAATAAGATTTGGTTTTACTCAATTACTGAGCAACCCTCAATGAAACATTACACTATTAAGGACAATAAAATTCCTCATTGGGTTTCTGAGCACTGAGTGCACCCTGTGGCTGCAGCTGAAGCCCAATATGGCAGAGACCTATTGGACCTTCGTGAAAAAACTCCCCTCTTCCGATGCCAATGGGGATTGAAAGCCCAATAGGGCCAGTTTTGGCAAGCTTTAACATAAGTCTAGGAACTGCAGCCATGCAGTTGGATTCCCCAGAAGGTAATGCATGGTAACTGCTTTTTCAAGTATGTTTGAGAACGTGTCACCCAGACACCTAGGAGATTAAGTATAACACTGAAGATCACTGACCTCCATTTATTAACAGTAGCATGCAAGCTAATCATTTTCATTCTCACAATCCTATTCAAGCTGGGGCAGTACCTACTTCTCAGGAGTGGCTCTGTGCAACATTTTATGGCCTCCTGAAATTCATTTAGCCCCCTTTGAAGATACCTTAAATTTTGTGAGTCTGAATGTAGTCATTATGAGACCATTAGTTCTGCTCCTTGTGAGCTACCTGTTTTTCCTTTATGGTTCTTAGTTGTTCTTTTGCAGAGCTGCCAGCTTAAGTCATGCTGGGATCAAGAATAATGGGCCTCGGCAGTTTGTGTTCCTGGAGTTGTGTCCATGCCAATGGATATCCACACGCTCCCAAAGAGAATTTGACATTGCTACTGCCGTTGTTGCTGTTATAACAGTGACAACCACTTCTACTACTGTTTCTGGGATTGCCATTTCATAATTGGTTACTACAGCTAGCACAGTGGAGACCCTGGCAGCAAAAGTAGCTACCACAGTTAATTAATCTTTCATTCTATTGGGCATGACAAATTTAGGTCAATAGTTATATACATTTTGATTGGCTTAGAAAGTTATAAATTTACAAACTCAAGTTCCATTTGCTCTCAGAATACCATCTTACAAGGACTCCAATTTGCAGTTAAGCAAGGTAATGGCTCAGTTGCCTTTAGCCTACTGGCTATGGGTGGGTTAAGACTTCTGTTGGTCTTTTCTGTGTCAAACACACAGATTGCAAGCCCAGCGCCACTTAGAGATCCTTGGAAACAGTTAACTCTGCAGCTCTCACACGACTGAGCCTGTATGATAATGAGTATTCAGAGACAGGTAATTCCTGGGGGTCGCTCACCAACCTAAGACAGAACATCTGTGTGGCCTGGACAGGTGTCTCCATGTAAGGTGACCTGCTGACGTCCCACAAAACTTAAGCCAGAAGCTCATTTTTTAGCAATAGGAGGGGACCTGTAGGGCCCTGGCTCCTGTTTTGAGTAACTGTTGCATTGCTTGCTGACCTTGACCATGATATCATCCCTATGCTAATTCTCTGTGAGATTCCACTCTCCTGAATGCTTAAGGGGAGCTCCTTGTCTGTGTATCCAGCATATTGGGCATTAACAGCTTAGATGCAAGATTGTAGAACATCAGAAGCAGCTTTGGGGATTTAGCTCAGTGGTAGAGCTTAGCAAGCACAAGGCCCAGGGTTCGATTCTTAGCTCAAAAAAAAAAAAATCAGAAGCGAACTTCTGGCCACCAGGGTTCTCCCATTGTGCTGTAAGCCTGTATTTAAGACCTCCCTCCTTCAGTAAATGGCATTTGGCATTGAAGAAGAAGAAGGAGGAGAAGAAGGAGAAGAAGGAGAAGAAGGAGAAGGAGAAGAGGAGGAGAAGAAGGAGAAGAAGGAGAAGAAGGAGAAGGAGAAGAGGAGGAGAAGAAGGAGAAGAGGAGGAGGAGAAGGAGGGGTCAAGATCATGATGGGGAAACCCACAGAGACAGCTGACCAGTACTAGTTGGAGCTCACTGACTCTGGACTGACAGCCTGGGAACCTGCATGGGACTGAACTAGACCTGCTGAATGTGGGGGACAGTTAAAAGAATGTCCATTAGAGGTTGATAGAGCAATTGGACCATCTAGAGCACTGTTAGGAGATGAAAGCTCAGAATCCGCTAAGGTTTGAGTGGCTAAATAAGAATGGAGGGTGTATATTTGATGTGTCGAGAGAGAGGGTTGGATAAAGTCCAGTTGCTTGGGGCAGACGATGAGACTGTAACTGGTGACAGTGGAGAAAAAAAATTGTGTACATTGTCTCCAGCAAGAAGAATGGTAATAAAGTTGAATTTTTTTCTATATATTCTCCATCAAATAAGGGGGGAAAGGTAGAAATGAAGTAATAAAGGCATTTAGAAATTTCTGATGGCTTTATTCTATAAGAAGTAAGGAGAATAAACTCCTTGGAGTTCAGAGTTCCTCTTCAAGAATGGTTTGCCCATCTGACCGCAGAGAAATGAAAGCATGGCCAGGAGACTGGTGATGAGCAAACACTTTCTCAGTTTTCAAAAATGAATTCTGCAAATTGCACATTGAGAAATCAGGTTTCAGTCTAGGGAACACTTCTAAAATAGAATATTAAACAGATGACTGTGAGCACCGAGAAGAGGAAGCACTGAGTCATTAGGAGAAGTCACGCCAGAATCAGAATCATCCTTTTTTATTTCTTAATGCCCCTACATCAGTGGAGCAGGGAACATTGGGGGAAATCTTTAGAACAGCCTGTTTTGATTTCAAAAGAGATTTTCCAAATACAAATGATGCCTGGCAGACAGAGTAATGCAATGTTAGTTGAGTTTGGGGATATTCAGGTGAAACTGTGGCTGGTTGAATACTTCCAAAGGAAATGTTGATTAATAGGCTGATGTTAACTGGAGGAAATACTGAAGAGAGATATGTAGCTTGGTCCTTGGCTCACATCAACATTTTACCAATTGCTTGGCTAAGAACATTAATGAGGCCACATCATTTGCAGATGATATAAACTGAGCAACAAAAAGAGCGAATATGACAGATGCAAGAATTAAGACTCAAAATTATTTTGACATCCAGGACACTAGGCAGACACCATAAAGATAAAATTTAATGAAGGTAAATGTAAAATTCTATACTTAGAATCTCAGAGGAGCAGAATGTTAATGACCTGTCCAAATTTCTGAGCCCTTACCCTCTCAACAGCAGTTGTAGACTACAGCTGTTTTATAGCTGAGGCATGGGTCTCATATTTCCCTGGCTTTAGGTAGGAATCCAAAAAGTCTTCAATCAGCACTTCCAGCCATGCTTTTAGACTGATGTTGAAGTCATGACTGCAGTCCTTGCTCCTACTATAATTGAGCATTCCACCTTATTCGGGATCACATGGCTCTGGTCTCTAGTCTGATACACTATGTTTCTGAGTGTGATGCTCAACATTGTCTATTTTTATTTGCATGTTGTTTGACAGCCTAATAGACAGAATCCCTATATATCAGCACTGCTTTAATGATTGATCTTGAACTTATGTTCTTTGGTGAACTTTGTAGTATGTGGTTGAGAAGTCAGGTACAATATTATAATGCACTTGACACTCTTTTTTCCCCCCTAGGCTGGATGAAGTCACACAGGATCAAAGGTCTAAAAACATTTCAAGTGGACTTTTCAACAGCCACATCACAAATGGTACTAGTCAATAAAGCTTCTGTGGAAATAGAGGAAAAATCTGATTGCCACAGGTCAAGGACAGAGGTTTGAGAAAAGAAGGTGGTAGGATTGTCTATACATTTGAATACCAGGAGAGTGTTTAGAGGAGTCACTAGAAAATGATGAAGGTCTGGATGAAAGCACATTCTGCTTATATGTGTGGCAGGGAAAATGCCACTAGATGGAGAATGAGATATTGGTCTGGAAACAAGCCTGTACACATCATCAACACTGCCTCTCTTCTCTCTCTTCCCTTTCCTTGTTTTCTTCCTTCCATCACTTTTCCACCCTTCTTTTCTCTGGAGTCAGAGCCCATAATTTATATTGTTCTATATGTATAGTCAAAGTATTTACAGTTGGGATGAGTATTTTCAGTGTGATGCTATGGCTGGATTAAGGACAACCTAATATTGATAATCCTTCACTGAGACTCTTCTGAGCTAATTTTAGGCTACTTCAAGTTGATAGTTAAAGATAACTATTATAGATTGGGACCTTCCTCTTCAAAAGAGAACAACAGATTGAGGGAGAAAATCAGACCAGACTTGTGCTATGGTCTCTGAGATATCCCTGTTGGACCTATGTTATAGAATATTACTTTAAGGTGTGTTACTTTTGTTTATGTTGCATTTGTTTAACTCTGTGAAGCTGTGTTACTGTACCTGTGTAAAACATCTGATGGTCTAATGAAGAACTAAATAGTCAATAGCAAGGCAGGAGAAAGGATAGGCAGGTCTGGCGGGCAGAGAGAATATATATAGAAAAAAGAAGAGATGGAGGAGTGAAAAGAGAAGAGAGATAGCAGCCAGAGGAGGAGGAGGATTCCAGGGGCCAACCATCTAGCTACACAGCAAGCTATGGTGTAAAAGTAAGATTAGCAGAAGTAACAGAATGGGAAAAGCCCAGAGGCAAAAGGTAGTTGGGATAATTTAAGTTAAGAAAAACTGGCTAAAAATAAGCCAAGCTAAGGTCAGGCATTTGTAATTAAGAATAAGCCTCCATGTGTGATTTATTTGGGAGCTAGGTGGCGGACCCCCATAAAGAGCAAAAGAGCCAGAAACAACCAACAACAGACCTAAATGAAACTGAATTGAGGTTGGTGTTTAGGAGTATCCATGCTTATTCTCCGAATTGTTACTTACTTACTGCTGGAAATAGGAGTCAAGTAATACAGCATCAGGAAGTGATGATTCCTCTGAGTCTCAATGTAGCTTTAAGATATTGCCTTAAAATTCAGACAAATTCTTGCTAATGTTGTTATTGGTGGTCTTCTCAATTGTTCATTATTGAAGTAGAAATAAAATGAAGTGGATCTAGTACTGGACCCCATGTTTCTTCCCTAGTGTTGGCTTTACTCACACCATAGGGAGCCTTGAGTCAGGTGAGTGGCTTTAGAGAGGAGAGATGGAGACATGGACCTTGAATGGCAACCTGCAAACCCAGTTTATGCTACGAATTTCTTGGATACTGTCCCAATTCTGAAGGAGCACATCTCCTAATGGCTCAAAACAAAGATTAAATTCTGCTAGTCTTTAGAGACCTATAATATTATAAACACAGTCTTTGAGAATTTTAAGCACTTCCAATGCTGCTCTCATAAACACTGGCTGATAAAATTTCTCTCCTCTCTGCTCCTCCTTTCCCGGTCACTTCCCCCTCTCCCCCAAATCCACTGCTCCCTTCAGAAAAGAGCAGCTTTGTCCAGCCTTGAAATGAGGGTTTGTGCCTAGTCATGTTATGCCATGTTCAGTTAATACCTCTTCCTTCCTTTTTTTTTTTTTTTAATTTTTTTTTCCAGAGGTGAGGACCGAACCCAGGGCCTTGAGCTTGCTAGGCAAGCGCTCTCTGCCACTGAGCTAAATCCCCAACCCCTCTTCCTTCCTTTTTAACTTTCTGTCTTGATTTTTTAAAGATTTCCCTGCTTCTCTTGTAGTTCATCTATTTGCTCCTTGTATGTCTTGGAATTCTAAACTGCCTGTACAATGAGGCAAGGTAGTTTAGTGTAGGTGTGGCTAAGGGGAGGGGAAGAAGGTACTCATATTTGCTAATTACCCCACTCTTCCCCACCCCTCCCTGGTCCAAAAGTTCTTTTGCAAAAAAAAATGAGGTATTTTTGTTAGTATGGCTTTATGAAATCTGTGCCTTTTTTAAACAGTCCATCTGGGTGTTATTTTGACTTTTTTTAATTAAAAATCTAACAACCCTGTTACCCAGTGATCAGTTACAACCCTGCTTCATTTATTCAGCACATACTTACTGAGTCTTTGCTCTATAAATAAGGCGTTATTAGGGAAGGCAGAGCAGGCTCTGTTCCCTCTGCATTAATCTGCTTCTATGCATCTATCAGGAAGAGAGTCACATATGGTTCTCATCAATGGGTGATGACATAAAGGGTAGGAGATCCAAGAACTTTTATAGCTGTTACCTTTGGACTTTATGCCAACCCCTCTGTGGGTCAACCCCTCCCTGTTTACTTAATAGTGCAATTAACCATGGGATCTCTACATGTTAGGTATACAGAGGCTCATCCTATAGGAGCACTTGACTTAGTTTATTGGCACTCTGTTGCATCTTTTACCTGGTACCTGTTGATCCTCTGCACTTTTACCAGTGAACTTTTGGTCAGATCCTGCGGGGAGGGGCCAGTTGGAATTGCTGAAATATTTGGAAGGTACAAGCTGATTATAATGTGAGTAATCTGCCCCCTTCTTTTTGGTAGGGGAAGAAACCAGTTCTCCAATTCACTTCCCAAATTGGCATTCATAGCTCTGCCACCCTCGTTATTCTTGGGGGTAAATGCTGCAAAAATATTTTCTAAGTTCTGCAGTTTTTGCACTTGAAGGACTTACCACCTCTTGTTTTTCTCTGCAAGAAGGAAAGCTCTTCTCTAGTGTGCTAGACTGCATGAACGAGTGTGCATGTGAGAAAAATCATTAAAATGAAGTATTTTCTGTGGCTCAATGACTATTTTCATGTCTTTTCTATGTATAGACTGATCTGTTGGTTTTGTTTTGTTTCTTTTTTTTTAAAGATGTATTTATTTATTATGTAGACAGTGTTTTGCCTGCACACCAGAGAAGAGGGTGCCAGATCTCATTACAGATGTTTGTGAGCCACCATGTGGTTGCTGGGAATTGAACTCATGACCTCTGGAAGAACAGCCAGTGTTCTTAACTGCTGAGCCATCTCTCCAGCTTCTTGTTTTGTTTCTTGTTGCCATCATGAAATTGATTGAGAATTTTTTGTTTGATCTTATTTTACTGTGATGCATTCCAATGATCATTAATTATATGTTTTCAAAGCATCATTACATTGAAATTGGCTTCAGCAAAAGCACATTTAAGAAAAGAATCTGAGACCAGCTCCAGGCAAGTTGTGGTACTGGAATGAAAATGAAGACACCATCCCCATAGCATCAACTCATTTTGTCCTTTCAAAGTTGACATCACCAAGAGAGAATCATTTCATGTCTGTCCAAGAAAATGGGTGAGTGCTACAGCAATCTCAGGATCAAGACATTATGTAAAAACTTTGTAGATAAAAGGAAAGGCATGTAGTAACCCTGATTGAAGCCAAATTAAATTTAGATAAAAGTAGAAAGGTCTAATACTCCATCCTAAGAAGGGACTTCTCATTAAATGATGTCTTGGATTTGACTGCCTCAGCCCTTTCCACTGTCACCCTGTAGGTTATGTGGGTCATGAACATAAGTGTGTAGAGGCAAAGTGAGAATTGTCTGAGTTTTGCTACACTGGTGAATACTGGAAGGCCAATGAGTTGAGTTACTGTGCTGGTTACTCTCTGTTACTGTGACAAAATGCCCAACAAAGGCTGCCTAAGGGAGGAAGAGTTTATTCTAACTTACAGTGTGAGATGTCAATCATGGTAGGGAAGCCATGGCAGAAGGGGCCTGAGGTGACTGGTTACATTGCATCTGCAGCCTGGAAGCAGGAAGAGATGAATACTGGTGCCTTCCCTGCCCACTTCTCCCTTTGTATGCAACCCAGGATCCCAGTCCACACAGCAATGCTGCCCACATTTAATGTGGGCCTTCTACCTCATGTAACCTATTCTAGAAAATCCCTCACAGATATTCTATTATGTTTGTCTAGGTGGCTCTAGATCATGCCAAGATGACAAGTAATATGAACCATCACTATACTGTTACCTCTTCTCTGGCTGTCAGCTGGGTCTAGGAAGCTGTTTCTGATTTATCATAAGACAAAATTCATCAAGTCTTTGTGACATGTGAGTCACAATTACATTTGTGCTCTTCCTGTGTAGCATTTAATCTGGATATTCTCTCTCTCTCACTGGCATTAGAGGTTTATCACCAGTCAGTATTACAGATACCTACAATAATGCGTTATATTTATAAATACTATGAATATACATGTATCTCTGCTTAAATACAGGCTAAAAGTTAAATATGTAGAATTTTCAAAGTTGATATATTATGCTCTTTACAAAGTTATTGCGTGTGTATGTGTGAAGGTGAATGTGTGTGTTTATATTTATCTGTAGGATATGTGGTTCTAAGCACCATGCACTTCAAATTTTGAGATGGAACCTTCCCTTACTTGGGAGATCAACAAACAGGCCATCCAGTCTCCAGTGCTGTGTTTGCAAGCACATACACCATATCTCAGATCTTGTTCTTTTATGTGGATTCTGGAAGATTGAATTTTAAGTTTTCATCCCAATAACACAAGCACTTTACTAACCGAGGTATCACCTTGGTTCCCGTGCATTTTAAAAAGAGGTCTTTTGGGATCTTTGTTCTATTTCTGGTAATTTCTCTTGCCTTGTTTGTTTCTTAACTTCTAGGAGGGGTGAGTGAATTGGAGTCCCACCTTGAAGGTTGCTCTCACTGCCTTTGTGTTGGTCCCCTCCCAACTCCATTTCCACCTGTTGTGGAAGCATCTCTGACTACCTCTGACTAGTAGATTTTTTTCTACTGTTTTCTCTATTTTCTACTCCTTATAGGGTCTTGCTGTTTGCTTACATGCTTTTTTTTTTTTTTCATAGCATAGATCTTTAGGCAATGCACTAGATTGATTGTAGAAGGCAAAATTGAAGGATTCATTAGGGGAGGGTGACTTTAAAAATAATGACAAAGCTATGGTTTATAACGTCCTTAATAAAAAGCCATTGCAAAGAGCCATTGATGACATTTTTTTCTTAACTAACAGAGGACATTCCATCCAAATGGGAACTAATTCAAACACATTTTTCTGCCTTTCAGAGTATTCAAAATAGGGGACAGAAATCCAAATATCTCATATGTGTTCATAAAGGCTATGTTTTAATATGTGTGGTACAAGACCGCATTCTAGGTTCACTGAAAAAAAAAAAAACTCTATTGAATTTAATTTGATTTCTGTAATGGCTGAAGATTCTCCAGACCTGGCAGAAGGCAATAGGTTGTCAGTAATAGATGACAAAAAGTCACAGACTATCTCAGATGAGCCAGATACTGCTCATTACAGTAAAGGAATGCAACAAGGGAGGATTTTCACTAACTACTGGGGATTCTCTAGTTATGCTGCTATTTAAACTTCAAATGTATAGTAATTTTGGTTAAGGGCTTTGGGTTTTCTTGACTCATGAGTGATAATTTTCTTTGTTTTGGTGTGACTGGGTAGTGAGCAGGTGAAATTCTGCTTAAGTTGGACTTTCCTTGGTTTTATCACAATCAATTTATCTCAGATGGTGGTAAGAGTTGAACTATGCTGTTCCTAGAATGTGTATAGTGAATGTGTATAGTCTAGAACTTCAGAACATGACCTTATTTAGAAGTAGGGTCATTGAAAATATAATTATTGAATATTAGGTCACAGTGGATATAGATTGCAGATACAGAGATATGTGTGTGTGTGTAAAAAACCTTGTAAAAAAATAGGAAGAAGGCAACCATCCTGGAGCCTAGCAATGCTTGGTACAGGTCTTGATTAATGGCCCCTAGAACCAGTGCACACAGTTATTTTCTGTTATTCTAACCTGCCTAGTTTGAGTATTTTATTAGGCCAGTCACAGGGAACAAGTATGAAAGACAGCCTATCCAACAGAAGGACTTGAACTAAGGAGGCAGCTAGCTTCTTAGAAAACACAACATAGATTCATTTTATATCCCTTCCATGTTACCTGATATACACTGAATTATATCCCCTAAAACTCATATTTCAGTGGTTTTTAAGAGTTTTCAATATATAGTATTATGCCATCTATAATCAGAGATCATTCCACCTCTTTCTTTCTGACTTGGATACCTACGTCTTGCCTAATTGTGTCTGGAAGTCCCGACTGGCTAGTGCTCCCTTCCAGTGAATTGAGGTGGCAGACAATGGGTACAGAGGGTGTGCTCTACATCTTAAAGTGAAAGCTTTCACTACCGAGTGTGATGAGAGCAGTGGGCTGGGACCAAACCAAGGGCGTCACATACACTAGGCAAGCACTCAGTCACTGAGCTATACCTCCAGTCTATTGTGCTGAGGAATGTTCCTTTTCTGCCTAAGTTATTAGTAACACATACTTTTCCACAAAAGATTATCAAGTTCTGTTAAATGTTTCTCCTCTATCCATTGAGATAATGCAATTCCAAGTACTATATGGTATATCGTATCAGTTTATTTGCTGTGGCAGACAGTTCTGCATTCTATGGATAAATTCCACTTGGTCATGGTGTTGGATCATTTTAATGTGCTGGGAGTGTGGGTTGCTAATATTTTCTTGAGGATTTTTTGTATCTATGTTCATCAGCTTACTAAACTGTACCTTTTTCTGATAAAATGTTTGGTTGATATTAGGATAATGCTGGCCTCATAAAAATACTAGAAATGTTCTATCTTCTACTTAAAAAAAAATAGAAAATGTTGGCATTAATTCTCCTTTAGATGTTTGGTAGAATTCACCTAGAGAGTCATTTAGTCCCAGAATTTACTTTGTTAAAAGGGTTACGGACACTAGTTTAACATGCTTGTTTGTTGTTGGCAGAAATGTAAATAATTGAAACTATTATGGGAAAGAATATAGATATTCCTCAGAAAACTCTGGAAGCTAGGGGCTGGAGAGATTGCTCAGTGGTTAAACATGTATACTGCTCATGTAGAGAACCCAAGTTCAGTTTCCAGCACCCATATCCGGTGGCTCACAGCCACCTGCAACTCCAACACTAAGTGTTTCAGTGCCCTCTTCTGACTTCTGTTGGCATATACTCTTGTGCATTTACCTACACATATATAGATATAATTAAAAATAGACAAATAAAACCCCTGAAAACAGAAACTACTGTCTGATATAAACATCTGTGGGTATATTCTGACATATACCTACAGGTATTGAAATCAGATCTCAAAGAAACATTGTTCACTATAGAGTATATTGTAAAAGCCAAGACACAGAAGCAACACTAATATTCATGAATGGATGAATGAATGTTTAAAAAGTTATACCTGTAAAAGAATATTTTTTAGTCTTACAAAATAAGGAAATTTAATCATTCAAGACAGCATAGCTTATGCTAAGCGAAATGAAGCAGACAAACACCACACAGTACCACATTTGATGAATTGCAAATAGTGAATGTCACAGAAGGGAGTAGAAAGGTTATTCAGGACTTGGAAGCAATGAGTTGAGAAATATTAATCAAAGGGTATATGATTTTCTCACAAGATCTTTAATCAAGGAGATCTGCCATACAAAACTGCCTCTACATGAAAATACTGTACTACAGACTTAAATTTTTGCCCAGCGGTAGATTTATGCTAATCATTCTTATGATAAAAGCTAATGATAATAATGGAAGATAAGAGAGTGAAAAGCAGTCTTTGGTGAAGATAGATAAGTCTACAGTATAAATTTTGATGAAATTTCATAAGATAAGATGTACACATGTCACCAAAATTATTATATTATATATTAATTATGCAGTGTTTTTCATGTGAAAACGTTAAAATTTTTGTCAGTAATATGGTATTAACAACTCAAAAATAATAATATGACACAGAGAAATGGATGAATAATTCAACAATTAGCCAACCAATAAATACCTAGAGTGTTAATACTGGAAACTAAAAAAAAATATATGATTTTAAGAAATTTAAAAGGAAGAGATTAGGACAGACAGATGGACATTGGGCCCTGTAAGCCAAGAATGGAGGCTTTGGAAGAAGCCACACCTACTGAAAGCTTTCCAGGAGAAAAATGCACCCTCTGTGGTTTTAACCATATAGTCTATAGTATTTTGTTATAGTAGCATTATAAACTAACATGTCAGTTATTATTTAATCTTCTCCATAGATCAGGGTTCTCTGAGTTATGCCTACTTTGTGATAAATATAGACCAGACCCAAAGTAAACTTTAAATTTCAGGGTATGTATATGTAGTGCTTATTTGTTTATTTATTTTGCTTTTACAATCTGATCAAAGTTTCCCCTCCCTCCTCTCCTCTCAATCCCTCTCCCCTTACACCTCTTCCTCCTCCATTTCTCTTCAGAAAAGGGCAGGCCATCCATGGATATTAACCAGCCATGGTATATTAAGTTGTAGTGAGACTAGGCACCTCGTCTATTATTAAGGCTGGATGAGGCAACCCAGTAGGAGGAAAGAGTCCCAAAAGCAGGCAACAGGGTCAGAGACAGCCCCTGCTCCCACTGTTAGGAGCTCCACAAGAAGAGCAATCTATACAACTGTCACATATACACAGAGGGCCCAGGTCAGTCCCATGCAGGCTCCCTAGCTGTTGTTTCAGTCTCTGTGAGTTCCTAGGAGCCAAGGTTATTATTATTATTATTATTATTATTATTATTATTATTATTATTATTATTGTGGTATCCTTGACCCTTCTGGCTTTTACAATCCTTCCCCTGCCCCATCCTACATAATGTTTGGCTGTGGGTTTCTCAAGCTAGACATTTTATATCTTCTAAGAGATCAACATAAAAGATTATCCAGTCATGGAAGCAGTTATGATGTTTATTTCCAATGTAACAAACTTCTTATTCCAATACTGACTTCCTCTCAAGAAGAAACAAAATTCCTTATTTGAAATAGTCTACAATTGTTCATAGCACTAGTGTGTCTTGGGTTGTGGGGAGTTAACTGTGAGGATACATGGAATTGGTCAGTTTTCTAGTGTATTCATTTTTTAGCACGGGGGTCTGTTGTTGGGATTACATGGTCCATGGTGGTTGACAATTGCAGGCACATACAGTCAATGAAGTGACATTCTGTGTCGTGTGAGCATGATTAGGATGTGAAGGAGCACCCAACATTCAAAGGCCTCAGTGCATCCCAACCCTACTTCAGCTCTCTGTCTCTGCAGTCCTAAGCCAGAGTAACATAGTACTAGGTCACAGTTCACCTATACTCCAAGTAAACCTCAAAATTTATTAATCTGATATTTTCCCTTGATTTATCGTATGTCTAAAGGAGACAGTATTCTAAGGAAGGTTTTCCATAACTAAAATATCTTCTAGTTGAAAAATCACTCACCATAGCTAGCCAGTCAATGCTGGCAGTACTTCTGATACTGCTGTGGCTCTGCTTGTGTCCTCTGTGAGCCCCATATTCACCCCAAATTCTACCTGCATGCTGGATTATATAAGCATAATCCAAACTGTATAAGACTAAACTACTTCCCAAGTCTATTTCACAAGACACTAAGCCCCCTTATAGCAGAGTTTTTTTTATGTAAGTTGGCTAAACTAAGCATGAATACATGTGTGTATGCGTGTGTATACACATGTTCAATGACAGGAAATGACAAACTTAAACAACAACCACAACAAAAGCACCAAGGCAGAGACACAGCAAGAATCAAGAACTACTCAATGGAAGGGCAGAGAAATAGGCAGCTCTTGGCAGGTGCAGGAATTACTTGAGTAATGAAAGCTTTACTGCAGAAGTACATCTCTCTCTCCCAGATTCACATCTCCAACATTCTTATATGTACTAGGAAGGGATTAATTAGTCACTTCTATTGGGTCACTGCCCATTTCATGGCTAGAAGTACAAGGTCATTCTTGTAGAGAAACTATTTCACTCAGTTGAGCCCATTTCCCCAGAGAAAGGAAGAATGTGAGTTTTCAGAAGGCAGAAGAGGTAGCCAAAGACAACAGATTGGGACTTTGAGTTTTTTAGAATAGGAGAGTCATATTTAAGTAGCACAGTTTTATTTTGTCAGCCTTAACCAGTGCACATCCCTACAGCGCTCCCTTCCAACTGGCAGTTGGGGCACTAACACTTCCCATTGGGCAGGAAGTGTCCCTTTTGCTGTGCTTTGTCAGCCAGGTATCAGCTGGTCGCTCTTTAAAGACCATCCTGGATACTCCTGGATCTGGCCTTGAATTTGTGTCACAAACTGCTGCTGAAGTACATGAAGATCTCTTGGCACAATGAAGGCCTGTTCATGTAAATATTATTATTACTAGTCATTATCAGAAACAAGGAACATCTTGATAGCATAAAAAGAGAGCCAGCTTAGCTTGGGTGCCAAGGGAAGCAGCTGCATGAAGCGGGAATGGAATTCTGAGCCTCTAGACAAGCTAAAGAAATGTTCTTCACGTTGGATTTTAGTAGACTTTCCCAGCAGGTGAGATGGTGAGCTGCAGGGAGGTTCTAGGTGGTGGGGTATGGATTCACTTACTTTATAACAAAGTAGTGTTAACTCTGCAAAGACATCTGTGATGATACATTTGATTTTCAGATTGATTGGGTTGAGATGGATTAAGATTAGCAAGGCTGAACTTTATATCTTTGAGGCCATTTCTGTGGAAGATGAACTAGATGGAAAGATCCACCATGAATATGGGTGGCAGCATCATATGGTCTGGAGGACCAAGGAGAAAGCTGATAGTGCATGTCCTCTGGCTTTCCAGTTTTCTGGTCTACAGCACCTTCCTCATCAAGATGTTTAGAAACCTCTGAAATCAGGTATAGTGGTATTTCATTTGTATTGAAATGTGATTTTATTTGTATGTTAATAAAGTTGTCTTGAGGTCAGAGCAAGCCAGAGCAGAAGCTGGGCGGTATTGGTGCACGCCTTTAATCCCAGCACTTGGGAGGCAGAGCTAGGTAGATCTCTGTGTGTTCAAGGACACAGCCAGCATGGCAGACACACACCTTTAATCTTAATACCAACCATAGGAGACTGGAGGTCTGTACAAACAGGCAATGATGAGGAGGTCATGTGGCTGGGTTTACAACCAATGAGAAAACAGAACAGAAAGTCTATAAATAGAACACACAGAAGTAGGTCTCTTGAGGAGAAGAAGGACAGCAGAAGCAGTGAAGGGTAAGGTTCTCCGCTGTTGCCCTGACCTTGTGCTTTTTAACTCTGCTTTTGGTTCTGTGTTTCTTATTTAACAAGCTGGTTACATCTGCAATCAGGAGCTCCAGTAAATATTCCTCCCTGGAGTAGTTTTGCTCAGATACTTTGTCACAACAATGGGAAACTGACTAACAGAACTCCTAGGGAAAATGTTGATTGCATTCCATCTTCCTATTGAGACTTCCACATGAGACTGTGATTCTGTGGCAGAATATCTAAGCTTTCCTTGGGTCTGGGGAAAAGAGTTCACTTGAACTTCTTTCTTCTGGTATCATCCCAAAGGTCTAGGGAATTGAGGTCTGACCAGAAAGAGGTCCACCAGTGTCTATTGTTATAATGAAACACCATGACCAAAAGAAACTTGGGGAGGAAAGGATTTGTTTGGCTTACATATCCTGAATGACAGCCTGTCATTAAAGGCAGTCAGGGCAGGAACTCAAACAGGGCAGCAACCTGGAGGCAGGAATGGATGCAGAAGCCATGAAGGGTGCTGCTTACTGACTTGCTCCTTATCACTTGTTTAGTTTGCTTTCTTACAGCACCCAGGACCACTAGTCCAGGGTGGTACTACCCACATTAGACTGATCTCTCTCACATCAATCGATTACTAATTAAGAAAATGCTCTACAGGTTTGCCTCTAATCCAATTTTATGGAGATATTTTCTCAATTGAGGTTCCTACTCTCAGATGACTATAACTTTTATCAAGTTGACATAAAACCAGACTGGACAGCAGGTGCCAAGAATCTTCCAAGGTCACAGCAGAGTTATTTTTCCTATGATGAACATACCAATTACAAAATCTAGCCAAATTTAATATGATATCTCATTGTTTAATGTTTTTCTGCATGATATCTAGAGGTGCCAACATGCAAAGGAGAAATGAGGTTAGTTGTATATAAAAGACACAGAACACAGCTTCACTACTCAGTGTGGCGTGTGTGGTGCTTTGGCCTCTCTTCCAAGGAAGTTGTATGTAAAACAAAGAACTGTGTAGCTTCATCATGAAGTTTGGAGGAGGGATATGCTTCTGGGAGTTTAATGCAGCACTGGTATAACTTTGTGGTTCCATGAAATAGAATGGGAAAGGATGCAGAGCAAGTAGCAAGGAATAACAGTGTCCTTAAACAGACTATGCCCTTTTAGGCTTTCAGAAACATGATTCTATGCTGTCAAGCCAGAGGGGGTTAGGTGGAGCCTGAGGACTGTATAGCTGTACCTGTGAGTACCTGAGGTACACATAACACAGAGAGACAAATCTGGGAGTGGACTAGAAAGGCTGAGCCCTTGACCAGAAAGCAATCTCAAGGACAAGTTCAGGAGTGAACTCCATGAAAGGAAATTCCCTTTCTCTGCTCCTGAGTTTGGCTGACATTTAATGGCAGAGATCATCTGGTGACATTTTGAAGTCCAAACAAGTTTGAGCATTAATTCTTTCTGAGTCCCAAATCATGCAGAATATATTATTTTCTTGGGTGAACAATATCAGTTCTTATTTAATTCAGTGGCTCTGATTTTCATTAGATAAAAGTTTGAGTGGATAAAAGCCATTTACCTGTATTAACAGAGTTTTCCTGTCCCGATTTCCTGGTCCCAAATAAACATACAGAGGCTTATTTTAATTACAAATACTCAGCCAATACTCAGGTTTATTACTAACTAGGTCTTACATTTAAATTAATCCACTTCTGTTAATCTATGTATTGCAACATGGCTTGTGCATGTCCTCTACATGTCTTGCTTCCTAGGTAGCTGGCTTGAGTCTCTCTGACTCTGCTCTTCTTCCCTTCAGCATTTTCAGTTTTCCTGCCTAGCCTTTCCTGCCTAGCCTTGCCTGCCTAGCCTTTCCTGCCTAGCCTTGCCTGCCTAGCCTTGCCTGCCTAGCCTTTCCTGCCTAGCCTTGCCTGCCTAGCCTTGCCTGCCTAGCCTTGCCTGCCTAGCCTTGCCTGCCTAGCCTTGCCTGCCTAGCCTTTCCTGCCTAGCCTAGCCTTGCCTGCCTAGCCTTGCCTGCCTAGCCTTGCCTGCCTGCCTAGCCTTGCCTGCCTAGCCTTTCCTGCCTAGCCTTTCCTGCCTGCCTAGCCTTTCCTGCCTAGCCTTGCCTGCCTAGCCTTGCCTGCCTAGCCTTTCCTGCCTAGCCTTTCCTGCCTAGCCTTGCCTGCCTAGCCTTTCCTGCCTAGCCTTTCCTGCCTGCCTAGCCTTTCCTGCCTAGCCTTTCCTGCCTAGCCTTGCCTGCCTAGCCTTGCCTGCCTAGCCTTGCCTGCCTAGCCTTTCCTGCCTAGCCTTGCCTGCCTAGCCTTGCCTGCCTAGCCTTTCCTGCCTGCCTAGCCTTTCCTGCCTGCCTAGCCTTTCCTGCCTAGCCTTTCCTGCCTAGCCTTGCCTGCCTAGCCTTTCCTGCCTAGCCTTTCCTGCCTAGCCTTGCCTGCCTAGCCTTTCCTGCCTAGCCTTTCCTGCCTGCCTAGCCTTTCCTGCCTAGCCTTTCCTGCCTAGCCTTTCCTGCCTAGCCTTGCCTGCCTAGCCTTTCCTGCCTAGCCTTTCCTGCCTAGCCTTGCCTGCCTAGCCTTGCCTGCCTAGCCTTTCCTGCCTGCCTAGCCTTTCCTGCCTAGCCTTTCCTGCCTAGCCTTTCCTGCCTGCCTAGCCTTTCCTGCCTGCCTAGCCTTTCCTGCCTTGCTATAGGTCAATCGGCTTTTTTTAAATTAACAAACGAGAGTAATACATAGTCATAGCACAAAGAAGGATTATTCTGCAGCACACCTATCTCCCTACTTCCCCAGAACAGTAAGTCAAGAATGCATATACAAAATGTAAATGCTGAGGTAATTTCTTTGGGGCCACAGTCTTTAAAATATTAGGACACTTTTTCCCTCCAATACAGATAGGGTTAGAGCTCAGAAAAAGGGAGTGGATTTTATCTAGAATGAAGGTGGGAAGTGGTAGTGAGTGGAGAGGTTAATGACAGAACTGGAAATGTTCTGGGGAAGCCCAGAAATTCTTAATGGAGAATTTTTATTACATTTTTCTTCTAAATGTCCTTCCCCACTTCTTTGCAAAAAATTTTTGTAGGATCTAAGTGACTAGCAAACATACTTTGTGACATTGTGGTTGGATCTCTTTGGAACCTGGAGCAATAAGCCACTGGTCTCAAAGTAGTATGAGAAAGAGTAAGGAAGTCAAAATGACTCAGAGTAGATATGTCTTATCTGGTCATGCCATTTTAGCCAGATGTCACCCTATATCTAGCCTCATGTAGATTGACTCATATATATTATTTCATTTAATCCAGCAAGGCAGAGAATGGTGTTTTCTGTTGAATATGTGTCTGTGATCTTCTTCCTTGGATAAGCGGCTGTTTGCATCTTTTAGATTAGGATAGCATTTTATTTGATCACTTTAACATATATATATATATATATAAATTTAAAAATTATCCCCTGACAATTTCATATATGTATAAAATGTTTTTTGATCATTTTTCACCCTTCCATTATCCCCTCCTCCTGCTGTCCAATGATTCCTCTCTTGTTATAATAATTTCTTTCTTCATGTATGATCCACTGAATTTAATTAAAGTTGCCCACATGAGCATAAGTGAATGGCTGTTTACTGGAAATGGGCAACTCAACAGTGGTTACACCATGGGAGAAAATAATTCTCATTCCCCAGCAGCCATTAATTGCCTTTGGCTCCTGGGGGAGGTGGAGCCTAACAAGCCCTCTCCTACCCATGATGGAATGATGAAGGGTTGCTGTAGAATATGATTTTAAGGTGTGTTACTTTTGTTTATGCTGCATTTGTTTAACTCTGTGAAGCTGTGTTACTGTGCCTGTCTAAAACACCTGATGATCTAATAAAGAACTGAATAGTCAATAATAGCAAGGCAGAAGAAAGGATAGGTGGGGCTGGCAGGCAGAGAGAATATATAGTGGGAGAAATCAGGAAGAAGGAGATCTAGGAGCTGGAGGAGGACTCCAGGGGCCAGCCACCCAGCTACACAGCAAGCCATGGGTCCCATCCTAAGCAGGTCTTCTATAAATAACCACCACTGCTGTACATTAGTCTCACATCCAGAAGACACTTAGATTTTTTTTCTTCCAAAATCAATGTGCCAGATAGAAAGCATCTATGGATATTTGTTCAATTAGACTGAATTGAGGAAGAAATGTGGTTGTAAGCTAGGTTGTAGAGCCTTGAATGACAAATCAAATTTGGATCTCATTTTTAATCATTGAGGTAGCTGGAGAAAGGATAAGGCAGTCTAAAGAAATGTAAGATTTTAAGTCAAAGAAATACATTCTGTTGAGGTAAGCCTCCAGCAGCTAAGTTACATCTAATATGATGTCTTGCATGAATGTGTGGCTGACACATTATTTTGATGGTCTAGTTATGATACCAAGGATCAACCATGAGAATCTAAAAGCTAAAGTTTCTCTTGGAACTATCTTTTACTGAAGAAGATGCATGCAGTAAGGCTTATTAAACTCTGAGCCAAATTGCTATTTTTAACATTTAAATTTACAAACACAGTTCGTTATGATTTCGTGCTTCTAGGTAGGCCTTGCATAGTTCCATAATCCTTTCTCTACTGAGATACTTCCTTCTAGTCTGTTTATTTATTTTATCTAAGTTGACAGGGCTAGCATTGTAGCACCTCAGAAGTCATCAGCTAAGGAGATATGTGATACCCAACTCTCAAAACCCTCCCTCACTTTCATAGAGTAATGAGAGTTCAAAACTAATTTCGGTTTTTCTGAGAACTTAACAGACACCATGCATTTTCCTGTGATAAGATCATCTGAGCAAACCAAAGTAGCTTATTTGCCTTTGGCAAGTATTTTATTAGCTTAATGTGTTAATTATGTTCATCTCTTATTGATTGACAGCTCCAAAGAATAGTTATACATGTCTCAGAAAAAGGAAATAAAATAACTAAATTTTATTTTTTTAAAAAATGTGTCCCAGACTTTTTTATTTAAGAACAAAATGACAAGTGATGGGCTCAAGATCAACAGCATCACTGAACTTCATCTCCCCTGCCACCCTAATGCTTTTTGGGCTTCCATCCCTCCTCAGTAAATGAACTTAACCCTGAAGCTGTGGTGGCTCCAGGTTTTCTTTGTCCTAAAGCTGTGGTGGCTCCAGGGTCTCTTCGTCTACCTCCTTTCCTTTGCCTCAGCTAACCTCATCCCCAGGCTGGGCTGGTACCTCGTTGAGAGCCCAGAGCAGTGACAGGAAGAGAGAGAAAGGCCTTACCCTCAGGAAAAGGAACTGAAGAGTAGAGTGTGGTGAAGTGGGGGCTCCCATAGCCTGGGGCACCAAAATGGGGCCCTGGAAACTCAAGGAAAGGATACAGCCAGCCCCACTCCTCCGGGGGTTGGGGGGGGAGAAGGAGACCCAGCTGCCTCATAGTCTTCTCATCTGGAGGAGCTGATGCTTGATGGTTTGCCCTTCTGGCACCCATTACAGAACCACATTCAGACCACATCCTCCCCCATGTCATCAGCTGGTTTGCGATGATGCTGATCTGCTGCAGGTTGGGCATCTGGTACTGCAGAAACATGTTCTCTGGGTTCCCCCGCACATGTTCTCAATGCTCATCTGCTTTCTCTTGCTGGCCTGAACCAGGATCTTTGCTTTGCATATCTCCTGAAATTTCTCGTCATTGTCCACTTCCTCTACCCAATTCTCCAGCAAGGGCCGCAGCTTACACATGTTCTAGAAGCTGAACTGCAGGACCTCAAAGCAGCAAATGGTAGTCTGGCTGAACACCTTTCCAAAGAGAACCACCCAGGGTGAGCCCCATGTTGGCCTGGGCATACCCCTAGGTGATCCTCTTCTGCTTAAACAGCTTTTGCAAACTGTTCTAGTTCCTTCCGCAGGATTGTCATGTTCTGGGACTCCTGGGGACTTCATTTCACCTTCTCCAACTTCATGTCACTGGAGGCGGACAGTACAGGGCACAGGAAAGGTCCCCTCTGAGTTGCTCTCCAATCCTGCTCCTGCCTGGCTCTCAGGCTGCAGAGTCTCCAGGTCAGCTTGTGGCACTAGACCTAGTCCAACCTGAGGTCCACAGTATGCTATCTCTCCACAGAACTCATATGGCAGGAGACAAGTGGATAACCCAACATCTCTGAGCCTGGTTCAACCCCTGGCATGATTCCAGGCTCACCTGGAGGCCCTTGGAAGCTTAGCTATGTCCAAGGGTCCACCCAGCTGTCTCCAGCCCTCCTGACCCATCACCCCTACCTGGTGGGGGTGAGGAGGCAAAGTCTGAAGCCAGGTGACTCGGGGAAGGCAGGCTCCCCAAGCCGGGGGTCTGATGGAAGCCTGACTTGTTATTGTGCTGGCAGTTGAGTGGTAAATATGTTTTCAAGCAAATACTCTTAGAGAAACACTTGTTTCAACATGTCATTGGGGAAGAACTTTTGAGAAGATGCATGCATTCCCCAAACTTTTATTGAAGGGAACATTTGAGTATGAAAGTTAAGGTGATTCAAGACCAAGCCTTGGGTCTCTCTCACCACTATACTATATGTACTATATATACTATATATACAGGCCTTCTCCATGCTGCCGTTGTTTATGCCACTGACTGAGAATACATCTCCCTGAAACTTCTGTTTAATGCAGGGAATGCCTGCTGGTGAATCAAAGGACAATGGGGCCTCTTTGCTTTTGGCACATCAGAGCAGGTGATCAAAGGATGCTTGATTACAAAGAACCCTGACTGAGGCAGTTACAGAGACAACAAAGGGAAGCCCATGGCATTTGCTAGGAGCCTGCCAGCATGTCCTTTCAGGACATCATCAGGGCTTCATCAGAATATCATTTTCTGCATTTCCTGCCTCATTTTTTGTTTCCGGCATGCCGTCATCATGGTCTTTATGACACTGATGTTTCTGAGCCCCACTGTTCCTCCTGAGAATTTAGGACCCTCAAGCATGGAGGAGACCTCAACAGAAAGTGCACAGCCAGTTTGCCTGGGTGGAGCTACTGCAGCTCACTTTGAAATGTAATTTTATCCAGTGTTTTCTCTAGTGTAATGAAAGAAAACAGTGAAAACGAAAAACAATATCCTATGAAAGGAAAGAAATTGCTGTTATTGGAATCAGAGCAAGGAATACAGACTGCCCTTCAACAAGGGCTGACTCATGTCAATCACAGCTCATTCTTGAAAACTGGAATGTAGAGGACACATGACTGTGTCTAGAGTGAGAGACCAACACAGAGAGAACATGAACCTTCTGCATGGTGAGATAGAAGAGGTAGAAAACGTTGAGAGTATGTTTTCCTAGTCTCTTGCTTCTGTTTTTGCTGAAACAAGCTCAAAGTCTGTAACATGAAATGAGACTTTGGGGAAAGCTGAGGGAAATAATGGAAACTCAAAGCAGAATGAGTGTCCCATTTCAAAAGTCAGGATGTGCGTGGTGGTGTTACCTCAGAACCCACCCGGAGGAGTTGCTAAGGCCAGACTTTAGCCTTGTCTTTTCAGTCTCTCTTCTTGGATGCTGCTAATGTATAAGGAAATACTCCTCTCTAATTGGTTCATAAAATACCTCATAAACATGTCCTTGCCCTGTCTTGTGTGGTCAGTGAGAGATGTGTTTTCTCTTCCTACTTGACCTCTTGTGGTTGTTCACATGTGAAAAAAAAATGACCACTATAAAATTTAGCAAAGTTGAGTTCAGCCAATCCAAACTGCTTGTCTCTTTTCTGGTCTGCCAAAATGTGAACAAGCTGTTGTATCACAAACTCCCTCCACCACAGACTGAGCAGAACCATTCACCATACTTCCCTGTGTTGATGGACTGTGCCCTATGCAACCAGCAGTGGAAAAAAACATCTCCTAAGCAGTTTTGTCATCAACAGAAGTTACTATCTAATGAATGAAAGGATGAAACAATAAACACAAAGTTCGAGTTCACTGTAAATGGAATAAAAAAAATAGATTTTCTTTTAAAGTGACATAAGATATAGGATGAAAACATATCCCCAAATATTTTATTAAATTGCAAGTGGAATTTTAAGGCAGTAACTCTATACTTTAGAAACCAAGCAGTTAAAAACTGAAGTAGATAAATATCCATAACAAGTTATTGAAAGAAAAATCAGTAGTGAGAAAAAGTAAAATCCAAGAGTAAAGGAGTCCAGAAATACGACTACAGTAGTGAGCATTAATTTAGGAATGAGTGTATGATAAAAATGGATGCTGCATTTGAGAAAAACAAGAGATGAAAATATATTGAAATATAACCGATTAAAGTATGCAGTGTGTCAGTGTGTTGAAAATGAGACAAGGCCAAGACATCAATGTCATTAGAGAGAAATTAACAAAATGGCTGGATTAAATAGGGAATTATTCTATGTACATAACATTAAGAGAACTAGTCACTGAAAGAGGGGTCATGTTATCCCAATAATACAACCACAAAGTCATATATCATGTATTGTTTGAAATATAAGGAGCAAAATTATGTGTGTGTGTGTTTGTATGTGACATTTTGACCCTGGAATTAATTTTGGAAAATAAAGGCACAGAGAATGTAAATAACTACAAAGATTAAAAGATTTATTACATTTTGTAGTCTCAGAAATAAAATATATTTTACTTCAAGTACATTTGAAATATTCTTAAAGTAGGTTCTTTCACACATAAACATAATAGTAAATTTATAGATAATTCTAAGAAAAATGTGTAGTATCTATAAAAATACAATCAGAAAAATAATGGCCTTAAAGGTTTTTTGACATTCAACACTAAAATTTAATTTTACCTATGACTACAAGAGTAAAGCTTTTGAGAAAAGGTTTCTAATAGACTCTAGTAAGACTGTGATTCGGATGATAATGTGACATTCCATTCTTTATTGCTAATTCTGTTATTTTCAAAATCCTTGCAGTCACTTTGCCAATGAGTCATGAAAGCATTCAGAACATTACACAATCCTTGCAGAATATTTCCTGAGAGCGAGACACATTGGAATAATTGAGAAATTTGACTCGACACTGTTACATTTGTGTCAGGAAAGTTTGTGGAACTGCTTCAGTGGTGAAGCACTCTGGACATCCACTCAGGAAGTGGATTAGTTCTGTGGGCCCTGCCAAGTCACAGAGGGAGTGAACTCACGATGACAACCAGGCACCAGTGGCAGGACACAGGCCTGGAGTTTGGTGGGCGGGACCATGAGCAGAAGAACTCCAGAACTGCACTGCCAGGCCAGTTTCCTTGCCTCATCCTTTACCTGTCTTGTGGGTATGCTTTCTGGACAGCAGAGCAGTTTAAAGTCTGGGTCATTGGCTGTGTAACTGTGGAGTCCTTTGTTTCTATTTCACCTTCCATAGAGATAAAAATAGTGAGTGCTGGAGGGTTTGGGGAGATGGCTCAGTCAGTAAAGTGCCTGCCCCATGGGCATGAGAACCTGAGTTAAAATCTTCAGCACCTGTAAATCTGGGTATGATCACATGCTTCTGGAATTCTGGGGTGTGTAATGTGGGGGCTAGGGAAATATTCCTAGAGCTCATTGGCCGGCAAGCCTAGCCAAAGAGGTGAGCTCCAGGCTTAGTGAGGGATCCGATCTCAAAAGATAAGGTGAAGAACAACTGATAAAAAATATCTCTGTCCTCCACACACATGAGTACCCCCCCCCACACACACATACACACATGCACACACACATGAATATACACAAAATATCTGAGGTTATTGATGGGACTAGTATATATATATATATATATATATACCTATTATGTGTATCTCAGTATCTGGAACATTCTGCTTATTAAACCTTGTCTGCTATTTGTTACTATACATCTGCTGGGGATTCTAAAGGTCTATCCCTAGCTAACCATGAGCTCGCCAGGTGAGTTTGGACACAACTATTAATCTCTCAGAGAGTTGGGATGGATTAGATGAGCTCTTCTAGCAGGCTTAGAAATTTACTGAGACAATTTTGTCTAGTCTAATGCCAAGATCTAAAAGGATTGAAGGCAGACATAACTATCTGTAAATCCCACATGAATTTATAGCAATGCAATCGGGCATATTATTTACCTCTCTCTGTAGTGGTAACACCTATTCACCATATCCAAGCTAAGGGCTGAGGATCAAAAAACAGAGACAAAAGACAGCGGGTCATTCGCCTTAGCAGAATGCTGAATGCTGTTTATTGAGAGAGGGAGGAAACCTTAAATACAGGCTTATAGCACAGTGGAGGAACCCCAGAGGGCAGAAGTTCTACCAATGTTCTACATTCTTGCATCTAAGCTGTTTACACCAAATGCAGGATCCACTAACAAAGAACCTCCAGTGAGTGTTCAGGAGAAAGGAAACGCGCAGGGAATCAGCATAGGGAGGACATCTGGTCAAGGTCAGCAAGCAAGGCAACAGCTACTCAAAATGGGGGGGGGGCAGGGCCCTACATCTCTCCATTTCTTCACTGACAGCATGGCACTGATAAAGGTCTTTTACCAAGATTCTAGGGAGAGGGTAGCTGTATAATGTACTAGCAGAGCCATGGCAAGTTCAGTAGCCATGGCAATGGCAAGGTCAGTAGAAGGCTGCCATTATTGGCAGGATCCTAACATAGGTAGAACCACACTGTTTTAGATTTTCTTCTTTCTTTCTTTCTTTCCAGTAACAGGGATGTTACTCTAATTTTTATTGTCCACACATACTATCTATAATTTATGTTGGGAATTCAAATATTTTTGTAGGACTTTTTTTTCTACTAGATAGGTTTAGAATTTTGAAGAATCCTAATAGGATTTTTTTGCCCCCCCCCAAAAAAAAATCTTAGAGCCTATTCCTTAGTCATGGCTAGAGGAGGAGTAAGTAGGTATTTGGCAGCAGTGAGGGTCAAAGGTGAGAGAATCACTTGGAAATGCCACAGAATAGATAGAAACCAAGTCACTAAGGAAAAACAAGGTGGAATTCTGTCAAAGTATGATCATGTGTTTGGAATTGGTCAGTTCCAGGACCAATGGATATGGCAGCCAGGCTTTCAAGCAACTGAGGATTCAATGTCTCATGTGATGGAATGGTAATTTCTTTTTAAATGGTTTGTCTGTGTTGTACCAATGTATCAGCTGTTTCTCTATCTATCTATCTATCTATCTATCTATCTATCTATCTACCTTCTACCTATCTTCCATCTATCTGTCTATCATCTATCAGTTTTCTATCTTCTATCATTTATCCATCTATAATCTGTCAGCTATCTATGATAGTGGTGCACACATATGTTGGTGATATATATTAATATATTTATGCTAATAGGTTATGATCTAAAATAACACAATTGTTTACTCCCACGCTTTTACCCTTTTCCACCCTTTCTTCCACACTCTGTACTTGGAAAGCCCCAAGGGGCAAATCCCACATTAGCTACTCGTAGTCTAAAAATAGATTTAAATGATGGTGAAAAACTCGAAAGAGTCACAGGACTTAAGGAATTAATTCCATTAGCATTATTGATGAGTCACATTATATTCTTTTAATAGGATCATTAGCTGAAGGATAGAATAATAAAAAATTAAAGCTAGAACAAAGCTTGGTGGTAAATGAACTCAGATCATTTATTTCAAAGATGATGAACTTGAGCCTGAGAAGGGTTAAGTGGCTTGGTCAAAGTCACTTGGTACCTGAGTAGACTGGGGCTGATACCCAATCCTGGATTCTAAACACATCAATGCATTATCATCCCGGGCTAAAGTTCTTAACCTTCCTCAGTTTCATGATGACATCACAGGACACTGATTGTTTGGGGAACACCAAACACTTATGAGGTTTATAAGCTTGTGTGAAATACATTGTAGCGAAGAAAGCAAGGACCCTGCTTATATGCTCTAGTCCTTAATGAGCCTTTGTGGGGGAGAGGTTGGGACTTCAAAACTGTGTCATGACAGCTTCATTCTTAAGGTCAATAATTCACCAGAGAGTAAAACCATAGAAACATCATCACTATAGCCTTTAATTCAGCATAGAGTTCTAAAATCTGATTTTCAGATATGCTGAAAAAAAAAAGTCACATAGTGTAGGGAGCACATACCCTGGTTACAGGGGAGGAATAATCACTTTTGATTCAGACTTGGAATAACACTCATTTATTCACACAGTAAGATTGCAAGAAATATTTATCCTGTCTTCCAAATGGAAACAGGGGTACCTCTCCAGGTGTACAGGTACAGACTCGCCACGTCTGTCCCTCTGGATCTTGGGTCAGCCTTCCCCTGGTCAGCCATGTCTGCACTGGGGACAGGATCTCACATCTCTGGCAGAGGAGAGTTGTCTCACTCGAGGGCCTGACAAACTCTGTTGGTCGGGTCTGAGGCTTCATCTTTTATATTCTTTTCTGGCTAGGTTTCTAGTCTTATCCCTACTTCCACACATAGTTTATAGCTTATCACTACTCCATTTGTGGTTTTTTTACGTCGTTCTATTGCTTATCACTCCTGACCAGAGTTGTTCACCCTAGGTCTTACATGTTTCTTACACATAGCAGGAAGAGATGTCTAGCTGTGTCTAAAGTCCCTCTGGGAAAAGCCAGAGTGACTCTCAAATGTGACTGCAACTGTCTCAGTGGGAACATGGAGAGCCCATTGCTTAATCTTGTAATGTGTTGTTAGCAGAAAAGAATGAAATCTTACACAGAAATATTTTTAAAAATTTAAAAAGCACAGAACATTTTGTTTATTTCTGGACACAGTGGGACTACTTGGGAGGATTTGGTTTCTGGAGAGTCTGGGGGATCATAACTGAGAACATATCTGTCTGAATTTGGAGTCCGAGCTCCAGACTATAGACAATCAAAGAACAATTAAAAAAACCACCCATGAACCTTCTCCAGAGAGAGCCAATTTGAGAGTTTGATAAATCTTTTCCTTTTCTTATTTCTTTCTTTGACTATAACATTACTTTTGTTATTTCTTCCTTTATCATTATTCTCTTCCTTAGGCTTTTATTCTTATTACTCATGTAATTCTTTTCAAAACTATAGAAAAGATGGAAACCAAGTTTTGTGTGTGTGCCTGCATGCCGCAGTCATGCCTGTGGGTATTTTGACTGCCTGAATAGTCTTTTGAATAATGTCTTCCTTCCTTCCTTCCTTCCTTCCTTCCTTCCTTCCTTTCTTTCCTTCCTTTCCTTCCTTTCCTTCCTTTCCTTCCTTTCCTTCCTTCCTTCCTTCCTTCCTTCCTTCCTTCCTTCCTTCCTTTCTTCCTTCCTTCCTTCCTTCCTTCTTTTCTTTCTTTCACTGGGTCTCACTATATAGTCCAGGCTATCCTGAAACTCACAAAGATCTGCCTGCCTCTGCCTTATAGGCACTGTGATTAGAAGTGTGTACCACTATATCTGACCTTGAAAGCACTTTTTCAATGGTATTTGACAATGGGAAGGAAGCAGCTTTTATGACACACATGGATACATTTTTCATTGTAACATGTTATACACATGCACATACATTGACAAAACAAATACTTTAAAAAGTTTTACTTTGTGTGTGGAACCCCTTGATATCTTCAATTCTATTTTTTTCCTTTTCTTTTTTTTTTTTTTTTTTGAGCTGAGGATTGAACCCAGGGCCTTGCGCTTGCTAGGCAAGCGCTCTACCACTGAGCTAAATCCCCAACCCTCAATTCTATTTTTTTTATACCTGAGGTAATCATTATTTTTACAGTGCTGACCAATCATGATTTGCTAAACTGATTTCATAACCTTTTAAAATGGATAGAAAACTTTGAGTTTGGGGAAGCAGAAAAAACAATGGTCTATGGAAGAAGGCTGGTTGAAGTGAACATCTTCATTTTGTATTTTATTATTGACCCACAGAATCTAACCCCCATACACTTCCCACCAAGCAGAATCAGCCTGCAGTCTGACTTTCATGGGGAATATATGACATGTCAATTATTTTTAATCTATTTTTTACCTAGGGTATGAATTAAATTTTATCTGTGAGAAATAAAACCAGGATGGTACTGGAAATACCACTTAACTTCTGGAACTGGATTTCTCCATGGACAAAGGTGTCCAGAAGATGGTGGTGGACAGGACTCAAAACTGAATGTCTAGACATACCACATAATGAAGTTTGGGTCAGTAATGGACTGCATATATGCCAATAACAGTGTGTGGAAGCAATACTTAACTACTTTCATCTATTTACTGTTCTGGAGACCTTCTCTCCAGCCCCCACCAAGCCCTGTTATTCTGACAGCCCACTTATAAAATAAACACACAGATGTTTATATTATTTAAACTGCTTGGCCATTAGCTCAGGCCTACCATTGTCTAGCTCTTACTCTTATATTCAGCCCATTTTTATTAATCTATACTTTGCCATGTGGCTTGTGGCTTACTGGTACCTTACATCTTTCTTGTTCTGGCAACCCCTGCCGTGTTTCCTCCTGCCTTCCTGTTCTATTTTCCTCTCTTAGTCCTGCCTATACTTCCTGCCTGGCTACTGACCAATTAGTGTTTTATTTACCAATGAGTCATCCACAGCAATTTACCTTTACAGCTCTGCAGCTGGTGTGTATATGACACGGATGTCCAAGTGTTTCCTTCCCTAACTCTGTGTAGAGTAGCCTTACATTTTCTGAATGGTGCAAGGTGAGCTCTGCAGCAAGGAGATCTCTGTAGCAGGGAGATCTCTGCAGCAGGGTATATACTTTCCTTGCTTGCTGATCTCTTAGCAGTAGGATCCAAAGAAACTGGACAGAGGTGTCATACTTTCAAAGCTTTTAGAAAATGTACTATACTAAGGCATGATTGACATGACATTTAAAGAAATGTCATGTATATTTTAATGAGTTTTGACTCATTACTACCATAGTTAAATGACAGGCCATTTCTGGGCTGGAGGGATGGCTCAGTGCTTAAAAACACTTGATTGATGCTCTATCATGAGGACTGGAGTTTGGATCCAGGTACCCACATCAAGTGGCTTACAAACACCCATAAACCCTGTTCCAAGGGTTCTGATGCCCTTTTCCAGTCTCTGCAGGCACCTCCCCCCCCAAAAAAACCCCACATACACAGACATGATGTAAGCACATACTCATACAGACACAACACATTTAATAATAAAAATTTTAAAATGAACCTTAGAAAAGAAACAGACCATTCCTATCACACCAGAAGCCTCCCTCATCTCCATTTGTATTCTTTGCCTGTTGGCAACACCTACCAACCCTCAGAAGCAACTAGCTTCTCCCTCTATGTACATTCATAAGCTTTGTCTTTTAAAGAATTTACTATTAATGGAATGCCATAATTGAAGGGACTGGTATTTGGTACAAGATACCCAAGAGTAAGTTCTCAACACAAAGGAGATTTATTGGCGCCAGAGGGACAGAGGGCAGTAAATAAGAGACAAACACAGGGAGACAGGGGACAAGGTGGGAAGGAGAAGGGGTATTTGTCCTGGAAGGACAAAGGACTGCCTCTGGATAGAGAGGAGACAGGTGTACCCATAGGAAATTGACAGTTTATAGTGGTAAAGAAGGAAACCCCATGTTAGGATGAGGTGTTTAATTTTGATTAAACAGGTTAATTAGAGGAGCCACAAGGGGGCTTTTGATTGATGAACTACAGTAGTTTAATAGCTGGATCTTGGTAGTCAGCCTCAGGGGGAGGAAGTGGCCAAATAAAGAAATAGATCTTGGCGGCTAGCTTTAGGAATATAAACTAACAGTTTTTAGCAAGGAAGAGGGAATGGGGGAAGGGCAAGGCCTGCCAGAATCATGTTTGCCATGCTCAGACTGGCTAGAGTCCCTTCATTAACCTTTCTAGCTTCTTTTTTGTTCAGTACAGTATTTTAAAGTTCACCTATGTTGCTTCATAGGCTAGTGGTTTCTCCTTTTTCACTGCCAAGAACTATTCCACTGTAGGGATATACCATGACATAGTAAGGCATTTATCTCTTGATTACTCTCATACTTGGGTGGTTTCCAATTTGGCCAGTGATGAATAAAGCTACTATAAATACTTGTGGCTTTATGTGGACATATGTTCTCATTTTTCTTGAGTAAATACCTAGAAGTGGGATTGCTGGGTCATATGATAAGCATATGCTCAGTGTTATGGAAAACTGCTAAGCTATTTTCTGAAATAGTTGTGACATTTTATATTCTAAGTGGTAACATGAAAGAGTCCCAGGCAGCCCACTCCTTTTTTCTTCTTTTTTTTTTCTTCTTAGATTCTCAAGAGGGAGGCTTAGAGAATGGAACTGAGACATCTTTTCTGAGGATGTCACATATATTCCTACTATGATTGTTGTATATGACATTGGTGATAGTGTTCATTTTTAATGTAAAAAAATGTTTAAATTTTAACTTGTGATTTTTTTGTCTTTGATCTGCTGGTTATTTAAGAGTGTGTTGTTCAATTTTTAAATATCACCAAACATTAAATCTAATGAAGGCACCCTCTGTTACAGACTTGTGAGTCAATCTTATGTGGTCAGAGAACCACTTTCTTCAGTTAAATATTGGATTGGTCCTCAGCTCTCCAGGCCACTCAGGTGAGGAGACCAGAGACTTTGCATGTTTGGTTTTTGTTTTTGTTTTCAGCATAATTTTGGTTCTCCCAGTACCGGGTGTTAGTTATTTTGGCACTCTTACCCCGCGAGGAACATGTCCCGAACACTACAAAACCACAGAAGAGCTGTTTATTAATATAGGATAGGAAGGAGACGTGACAGGCCTGTGGGAAACACACATGTAGTCAAGAGAAAAGGAAGAGAGGAGAAGAAGAGAAGAGAAGAAAGAGAAGAGAAGAGAAGAGAAGAGAAGAGAAGAGAGAAGAGACCTGTGAAAAATGGCGCCGGCTTTTTAAAGAGAGGGCTGCGCATCCGTACAGGACTGCATGTGGCTACTCCACGCATGCACATAGATTACATGGCTGTGCGTGCTTTACACAGAGTCGGTGGGGAAGCAGCTGTTCAAGTGGCCCGTGAGGACCCTTGGACGGTGGGGGACAGACGTGTCCTGAACCCACAGGCTGCAGCTCTGGAGGACGCTCTGGAGTGTGGGGACCCTGGGACAGGGGCCCCGTCTGATTCCCTTTTGCCTAGGAGATTTTTCAGACGGCCCGGGCCAATAGACAATCTTTTGGTTTCATTTTCCCTATCATTTTGCCGGCTTGTCTTGTTTGTGTGTTGTGTCTCGATTTTTGTGTCCTTCTGTGTCTGTTTCTACTTGTTTGGAATGGGACAGTCTGCCTCCACCACTTCGTCCCTAACCCTCTCTCATTGGTCGGCAGTGACGGACCGTGTGTTGAACCTGGCGGTTCGGGTGAGGAAGGGAAAGTGGCAGACTTTCTGTTCGTCTGAATGGCCCACCTTCGGAGTCGGGTGGCCAGTAGATGGTACTTTTGATCTTAATATAATTAGGGCAGTCAAACAAAAGATTTTCATTCCAGGTTCGCATGGACACCTGGACCAGCAGGCCTACATTTGGGTATGAGAGGATCTGGTGACTGACCCTCCTAAGTGGGTCCGACCCTTCCCGACTGCTCCTATAGCACCTTCACTCACTTCTGCTCCAGTTCTCACGACAAAACCTTCCCAATCGACTCCATTACCGACTCCATCCCCTCCTCAACCCCCCTTACCTGAATCTCAGAATGACCTCATTTCATTTGCCTTAGACTTCCCACCACAACCGCCTCCCTATCAGCCCGGACCACGACCTCCGGCAGAGACTGGGCCCGAGTCTGTCTTGGTCTCTCCATCAGGTCCAGCACAGGGAACCCGCCAGAGGATGAGGCACCCCCGGCTATCACACTGCCTTTGCACCCCATTGGGGGAACGGTCGATGATGGGGCCAGGGGTGACATGCCCGCTCTCCAATACTGGCCCTTTTCCTCCTCTGACTTGTATAACTGGAAAAATAATAACCCTCCATTTTCTGAGGACCCCTCCAGATTAACAGGTCTCTTAGATTCCATCATGTATTCCCACCAACCTACTTGGGACGATTGCCAGCAGCTCCTGGGGATCCTCTTCACTACGGAAGAGAGAGAGCACATTCTCCTGGAAGCCAGGAAACTAGTCCCTGGGCCAGATGGGCGACCGACTCAACTCCCCACCCTGATTGATGAGCGCTTCCCACTGAGACGACCAACCTGGGATCCAAATACCCCGGAAGGTAGGGAGCATCTATCCCTCTATCGCCAGACTCTAATGGCGGGTCTCTGTGCGGCAGCCAGAAGGCCCACTAATTTGGCCAAGATAGGTGAGATTCTCCAAGGGCCTGACGAAACCCCCTCTGCCTTCCTTAAAAGGCTCATGGAAGCATACAGGAGGTATATGCCTTTCGATCCACAGTCTGAAGAACAGAAGGGGGCGGTAGCGATGGCCTTTATAGGACAGTCAGCTGCAGACATAAGACGCAAATTACAGAGATTAGATGGTTTGCAGGGACTGAGTTTGAGAGGTTTAGTCAAGGAAGCAGAAAAGGGTTATTATAAAAGAGAAAGTGCAGAAAAAAAAAAGCTAGGTTAAAAAAAAAGACAAAGAGAGAAGCGGCAAAATCGAAATTTATCACGGATCCTGGCAGTGGCAGTAAAAGACAACTCAGGGCCTCGAGGCAGAGGAGGTCGCCTGCCTTTAAAGCCTAACCAATGTGCATACTGCAAGGAAGAGGGTCATTGGGCCCGAGAGTGCCCCCAAAAACAAAGAGGATGAGGCCGGTCAGTCTTGGCCCTTGACGACTGAGGAAGTCAGGGTTTGGAACCTCTCCCTGAGCTCTGGGTAACCTTTAAAGTGGAGGGGACCCCAGTCGACTTTGAAGTAGATACGGGGGCAGTCTTTTCAGCAATACAACAACCATTTGGGCCACTATCTTCCCGCAAGTCTCTAGTCCAAGGGGCCAATGGTAGTAGAGAGAGACCCTGGACCACTCAGAGAACAGTCAACTTGGGGAAAGGTACTGTGCAACATTCTTTTCTGGTCCTCCCTGACTGTCCTGTGCCTCTCTGGGGAGGGATCTCCTGACAAAATTAGGAGCCCAAATAACTTTCACCACCCAAGGACCTGAATTAAAGTTTGCCCATCCCATGGTCGGGGACCTCTGCCTCCTCACTCTAGAACTCCCAGCAGCAGAGGAATATCGACTGTATGGGACCACCATCCCTGCGGCCCAGCTGACCATGGTCCCCACAGGACTGGGAAATGAAGAATGGACCCACAGGTTCCCGGAGGCTTGGGCAGAGATGGGGGGATCTGGACTGGCAGTAGAACAGCCACCCATTGTGGTCACCTTAAAACCCACAGCAGTTCTGGCTCGGGAGGAAAAAGATGGCTGACGGACGCCCGAAAGAAAACGGTGGCCAACATCCCGGCCCCATCAGATCGCCGTCAACTGCGGGAGTTCCTAGGAAAAGAACCCCTTTGTCTGGCAAGAGGAACACCAGACAGCGTTCGAGATGCTGAAGAAGGCACTCCTGTTGGCACCTGCCCTCGCCCTTCCTGATTTGCAGCGGGAAACAGGAAGGCCGATCAAGAGGCAAAGGAGGCTGCCCTCCAGGATCCAAGGAGCCTGGCCATTCACGCCTCGACTCCGGAGGATTCAGCTCCTGAAGAGGCTCCACCCCCGGAGCTTCTGAAAGACACTCTGGAAAGAAATTAACCCATTTGGGCAGCAGAAAACTGATCCAGCTGACTACAGAAGATAACTCCCTCTCCCCATCTGAGAAAAAACAAATGGCCGAGGAAGTAGTAGCTGCTTGCCGGGCCTGCCAGCAGGTAAATGCATATCCTGGGAGACTGGCCCCTGGAAAAAGGCTACGAGGAACCTGCCCTGGCCAGCGTTGGGAAGTAGACTTCACCGAGGTAAAGCCAGCTAAATATGGCCTAAGGTATTTACTAGTGTTTGTAGATACCTTTACAGGATGGGTAGAAGCCTACCCCACCAAAAAGGAGACTGCCGCAATAGTCGCTAAGAAAATCCTGGAAGAAATCTTCCCAAGATTTGGACTGCCTCAGGTAATTGGGTCAGATAATGGCCCAGTGTTCGTGGCCCAGGTAAGTCAGGGACTGACAAAGATACTGGGGATTGATTGGAAGTTGCATTGTGCATACAGACCCCAGAGCTCAGGACAGGTAGAAAAAACAAACAGGACTATTAAGGAGACCTTAACCAAATTGACCATGGAGACTGGCTCTAGAGATTGGATGATGCTCCTACCGTATGCCCTCTTTAGGGCTAGAAATACCCCTTCCTTCATGGGTCTTACCCCCTTTGAACTACTCTTTGGGTGTGCACCCCCAGTTAAGAACCTAACCCTCCAGCAAGGAGAAATCATGCCTTCCCCTCTGTCTGACAGGCTGCAAGCCTTAGCATCTGTTCAGCATACACTGTGGAAGCAACTGTCCGCTGCATACCAACCCGGTGGGGACAGCGCTGCCCATCAGTTCCACATGGGAGACTTTGTATACGTCCGAAGACACCAGCATCAGACTTTGGAACCCTGGTGGAAGGGACCATACCAAGTCCTGCTGACCACCCCGACGGCAGTCAATGAGGACGGGATTGCTGCCTGGATTCATGGCTCCCATCTCAAACTTGCCCCTGCCCCTGACCTGGATGCTGATTTGGACTGGACTGTGGAGCGGACTGAGCATCCCCTCAAGCTCTGCATTAGGCACAGAAGCCGGCCAGACAAACCCCCACCGGCCACAACCACAAACTTGGCAAGTGATATCTGGGACGGGAGATATGGTGTGGACAGTGTCTAGCGTGGACTACCCGCTGGGAACCTGGTGGCCTACACTCCAGCCAGATATCTGTCAGTTAGCAGCCAGACTAGACACCTGGGACTTGCAGGGGAAGGAACTGGGTAGCGAACTCCCCATAACAAGTAAATAAATAAATAAATAAATGATGGTCCTAAGACAAAGATATCAGCCTATACCAGGGAATGACCTTTAGGATTAAAGGTCAGCACACAAAAAAAGGGGGGAATGAAAGGCCATTGTAAGGGAAACAAGCCCCCCCCCACTAGCTCTGCTAATTGTAGATTCAGTGGAAAATACTGCACTCTGCCCCCACGCCCCATACCAGAAAGTTAGCCCATCATGCTGTGCTAACAGGATGCTTGCAGGATGACTGCCTGCGGTTGTGCTTGCAAGATAAATTGCTTGAGAAGAATGCTTGCAAAATAACCCCTTGCTAGATAAGCTTGGAATTCGTTTACCCACCCAGACTCTGAGAAAGACCGCGGAGACATCTGGCCTCCAGATGTCTGCACTCTGGATGACCCCGCTCCCCTGCCCTGATAGAACCGCCTCATAAAAGGCCTGCGAGCCTTAGACTCGGGGTCACCAGTTACTTCTCGCACTGGTGGCCCACAAGCTCGTGCTAATAAAGCTTCTTTTGTGACCCGATATCGGAGTGAAGCTCTCTGTTTTGGACGCCGACCCTAACAAAATAACTAGGCAGTCCGCCAGGCAAGACCAACCGTGTGGGCATGTTGTGACTTCCTATCACTGGGGAGTTGGAGAGTCTGTGTGGGTGTGTGCTAGGTCCTTCTCATTTTGTTCTTATCCATCTAGAACTTTCCGTCTGGCTCTTCCTCATCTTCCATCCTAACCTCCAGTTCTCTAGTCAAAAATCCTCTCCAGCCAAAATCTTCAACATCCTCTTCTTCCTTCTCCTTATACCTCAGTTCCCCCCAGTCTCTGAGGTGTTCAGTTATAAACCTAAGCCATAGTGATCCTCTGGCAGAGCAAGGTCACCAGGCTGGAATTCTTACGGGTCATAAAGGCAGATAAGAATTTTCCCCAGGCAGTGACCATCAGGCTTTCTTTTATAACCCAAATGAGTGCTAATGATTGGTTAGTCAAGAAGGGAATTTATGTGCTCAGTCGACAGTCCTAGAAGTGGTTAGGTAAGAAATTAGGGGTCAATTAGTAAGGCTGTAAGGAAGGAAGGTCTCACCCTAAATTTGCACAAGAGATAAAGCTATCCTGACCTAGGAAACAGCTGTTGTTTCATTTGGCCTTGGATGCTTGATAGGTATTTTAGATAAATATGCTGTTAGGAGTTCTTGGAAGCATGCATAACATTACAAGAAAAATCACTGTAGGAACCAGCTAATATATATATATATATATATATATATATTATATATATTATATATATTATATATATTATATATATATGCATATAAGCTATAATATTACCAAGACTTCTTAAGCCATGGCTTGACCTTTGGAGAAGCCCTTGACCTTTCCAAGTAGTAGCTTTTGTGATAGTAGCCGAATTCCATTACATTTTCCTGTGGCTTGCAGCATTGTATGGAACAGAAGAATGCAGGGGCCAGTTTATGTTTAGAAAATGTGGCTCTGATAAAATATCTGATAATGAGTCTACTAAAAATGGCTGACACAGGATGTCCAAGGAACCCCAAAATAAACAGCAATGAAATGTTATATAACTATTTTTGGCGGAGTGCCATTTTTGTGTGACTATAAATAGACATGGCTTTGAGGTCTAAGTATCTTCACCTTTGCAGGCCTGTCTATATATGTTTATTTATAGGCCTGTGTGGCCTGTGTGCCAGTCTGTATGAATCTGTGTCCAACTGTGGGTAGCCTGTGTGTGCTAGTATTTGCCTGGGTACCTGATGGCAGCTGCTTGTCCAGCAGCCTTCATCTTTTTTTTTTTTTTTAAGATTTTTAAAATATTATTATTATTGTTTAGCAATGGGAAAATGCAATTTACACCAGCAGCCATATGGGCAGGGGAACACACAGAGTTAATTAGCTACTTGTATAGGATGGACTACTTATTTAAAAAAATAAGAATCTCCAAAACAAAGGACAGTGGTAAACTTCACACTACCTTCCTTCAATGATCTCAGCATGCTATAATGCCAGGCAGTGGCCCCTGGGTGTGTGGTGGTGGGAACTAATTTATGGAAGAAAAAACCACAAACTACAGAAATTTTAAAGAATCCCTTTCCCCCATATACACACACTCAGATATATAGTAGGATTACGGAGTGGTCAATACAATTAATTGAAGAGAAAGGATAGGATTCCAGCAGCCTTCATCTTGAGTGGATAAAGTATACATTAACTAAGGCCTCCTGATTTTGCTTTCACCTCCCTGGCCTCCCATCACTCTCTTTTTTGCTTGGCATCAGAGCTTGGCCTCACACTCTTCTACCACAGACTCCTATTACCATGATGTTTGGCCAAAAAAGATAGAGCCAGGGACCACAGACTGAAAGCTTGGAAACCATGAGCTAGAACAAGTCTTTGTTCCTTTAAGTTCTCAGATATCTTTGTTGCATGATGGAAGACTAGCTGACACAGACAGGGCCTTGTCCAGAAGCAGCAGGAAAGGCAACAGATAAAAGAATGGATAATACCACTTGGACTGAAATCATGCCAGAAACAAAATTCTCCTTGACCATTCTTTGGCCAAGAAACAGACCACTTACCATTGTCCTTAAGAGTCATTTGCTAGAGAAACTGGTGGGACCTGGAAGCCCGTCCCTCCAGATTAGAGACTAGGATAGAAATGTGGATGCAGGATGCTTGGCAGAGCAGAACTGAGCCAAGAAAGAAAGAGGGTCTTTCTGGTGGACTTCAATTGTTGACAATTCTTTTATTTCTGTTGGTTTCTAGGAAGTGTTGAGATGGGTGTGAAGATTGATGGGAAAGTCTGTTGTTGGTGATGCTTTCCCCATTAGTAGATGCTTTCACCACCTGACACACCACCCAAACACCAGTGGATTGAAAGTCTCTGAATTCTGTGCCATAACTCAGGATGGTCTCAGCTAAGCAGTTCTTATGCTGCCATGCCTGAGATTACTCTTAAACTGTTCTCTTCTAATTGCTGGAGCTGTGTATTCTAAGTTGTACTTATATCCAAGTATTCCCTTTGGGCCTGCCCTCTCTCTGTGGTTCCTATAATTAAAAGGCTTGTCTTGGCTTCCTTACAATATAGTTGTGGGTTCCAAGAAGGTGAAAGCAGAGCTGCCAGGTCTTTGGGGCCCTGTGTTTGGACATTCCATGCATACAGCATTTAAGCTGGCTAACTAAATCACACATGCAGCTCAGAATGAAGGAGAGTGTGTAGATTCTACTTCATGAAGAGAGCAAGCATGATGATCTGATTATGGATCCTCCAAACTCATGAAAAGTTGAACACAGTAGTAGCTCATGGGTCTGTAATCCCAGTTTATACCTACAAGGAGATGGAGGAGGGGTTGAGACAGAAAGTCCCCAGAACTTCTGGGGGTCAGCTAGTGTGGTTTCCACAGCAGCAAACAGGATAGACCTTATCTCAAAAATAGTGAAAGATGAAGACCAACACTTAAGGTTTCCCTCTGACTCTTTTACATGTATGCTATTGCATACACATGCCTCCACTCACATGCACAGATATCACACACACACACACACACACACACACACACACACACACACACACACACGATTCTACCTCTTGATGGGAGAAATAGGCAAGTTGCAATGCACAGGGGCATGGCTCTCAGCGTAGAGAGAGATCTGTGGCCATCTTTGGAAATTACCTATTGCATGATTAAAACTGACCCCAAAACAAGGGAGTCACAAGTAGCTGTGTTTCAGCATATACATTAACTAGTCCTTAATTTTTAACCAAGTTTGAAAAGATGAACAATGAATGTTTCCTTTTAAAGGAAGAATGGATCATCTTAATATTCCAATCAACACCTGCCACTAATGTGGGCACAAAAGCCAGTGGTTCTGTCACTACAGGAAGTTTTTACTGGTTTAATACATCTTATTAATTTCTTTAAGATTTATTTTTATGTGTGTGTATATGTGTGCATCTGTGTGAGTATATGCCATCTATATGCAAGTATCTAGGGAGGCCAGAAGAAGGCGTCAAGTTTCCTGGAGCTGAAGCTTACAGGCAGTTGCGAGCTATCAGATGTAGATCATGGGAACTAAACACAGCTCTTCTGGGAGAGCAGCAAATGCTCTTAACTTCTGAAACATCTCTATAGCCCCTGAATCTGATTTTTTTTAAAAATTCATATCTACAACTGTTTTAGTAACTTGGAAATAAGGTCAACAAAGCCCCAAGAAAGACTTTCTTATGCTCACTCTTGCTAAATATGCAACCATAATAAATTCCCCTGGCCACCTGTTTAAATTAGATCTGTAAGTTAGCTTTTATAGGGGCTGTCATTTTTACTTGAGAAACTAAATGGAATAATAAAATCTTACAAATATTTCAAGTGGGAATGACTTAACCTCAGGAAGCATGGGCTACTTCATGAGAATCTTATTATTCCAGTAACAAAAGGGGAAAGAAATATAATAGGGACATAAACTGCTGTTTTCCGTATACCTACCATGGCAGGGCAGGATGTACATTATAATCCTAAGTATTGGGGATATTATCACTCTTTTGCAGACTATCCATCTGAGTTTCTGCAAGGCAAGTGCCTTACTAGGGATGGGTAGTTAGAAGGCCAGGATTCAGTTTGCATCTTCTCCTTTTCCTAGCTTATTTCCAATGTTTATTCACATATATTTTATATATACATTAAAATTATGCATTTTATTTAGCTTACTTTAAAAACATAATTGTATCCCAAATACTTTCCATACTTCACAGTCATGATCTTAGTAGCGGCATGGCATTTTAACACATTTTTGGAATGTTGGACCAAAATTTGTTTCATCATTATCCTGATGTGAACATTTAGGTTGCTTAGATTAGGGCTTAGAACTCTGAATTAGATCAAATTTGGTTTAGTAAAATTGCTGAAGGTGTTTGTAATGATTTTGTGGATCGCATGTCTTTTTCTCCCTTTGTAATTTTCCTTGAGCATGTTTTTATTAACATGATTAGACCTGTTTAGATCATTGGCAGCGATTAAATATGTGAAATTAGACACATACTTCTGTATCTCATCTTTTCACTCACAGCAACCAAGCACTTTTTGCATACTTCAAGAATGGTTCCTTGCCAAGAACAAACCTGTTTGCTCCTTTAAAGAGCACTTTCTGAATGATCATGATGGGCTAGCTTAGAAGTACCAGGATCTTGCTATGAGGGACCTATCGGCACATCCCTATGCTGGCCAGTAGATGGCTCTGTTTCATTCACCCTCCTCTGCAGGTTCCTCCTGAATGTGAATGCTTGGAAAACCTAAGAGTGGGAGTCAGCCCTTTTGTCCTACCCTACTGTCCCATACCTGACCCTCTTCCCTCCAGTCACCTACTTTCCTGATTCACTGCCTAGGAGAAGCTGGAACAAGTGATTTGGGTATAAATACACCCTCAGCTTCACAAAGTAAGAACTGGTGGTGACTGAAAGCATTCTCCCCTGAGCTGAAGCCGATGCCTCTTTTTCTTTAAATAGCACCATGCTCACAACTAGAGGCTGCATTCCTGAGTCATAACAATTAATTACATTCAGAGGTGAGAAGACGGGATTTAACGCTCTAATGCGATTTGAATTTAGACTGTTATCTCATCCTGCTGCTATTTAAAACAAAATCATTTTCCCCCTATGGAAGTATCTGCAACCAAGGATGGTTTCAAAGCTCATCTGAAGACATCCCTGGCAACTGGAGATTCCTGTTTTAGCTGCCTGAGGGGTTTCATGTGTATGTTTGGAATTGCTAGATTTTATTAAATGAAGTGAATCTCTCTCAATTTGGCAATGTGATTAAGGAGAAGTAGGAGATCAGAAGGATGTATTTTATCAGGAATTTTCTGGGTGTTAAGAGTATGCCAGGGAACTAGTTACTAGAAAAGGGAAAAAAAAAATTCTCATCTGAAAATGACAGGGACCAACCACATCAGCAAAGCTGGAAGATACCTTTGCACACAGGGCTTAGGCACCTACCTACACAGGGTGAGCAGGTGTTTTTTGTTTTGTTTTGTTTTTTGTTTTTTTTTAAAGACAGGTTCAGAGCAAGGATATGAAACTCCGGAAGTGATAGGGAGGTCCAAGTTAGCAGGAGAGCCATGTAAGACCAGCTTGTGGCAACACTGTGGTTTTGCCATTGGCCCAGTGGTACACCTGAGGTCCTGGATTTACCTGGGATGTAGATCATATAGTGACTTCAAGATCCAAAAGCCTGGAGCCTTAGGTCTGACAAGCTCTTCACATGGCCCTGTGCACCTTGGGAAATGGGTCATCTATCTAACTGAGGAGTAGACTCTGGAATACTTCATTCTGTGGAAAGTACTCTCCCCGTGCAGGATGAGGGACAAGACTAGTTCTTCCCTGTCCAAGAACCAATGTTGACTTCACAAGGGTAATTAGGCTGTGTGAGGTCTTATAATGCTTTCATACCAGCCCTGCTGATCTCTGGACCTTTCCTTGCAGTAGTTTGGGGCCATGTTCTGTAGATGTAACCGTCTTTTAAAATAAGAAACACAGAGCCAGTTTCAGAGTTAAAAACCAAGAGGTCAGAGCAATAGCTGAGAGCCTTACTCTTCACTGCTTCTGCTATCTTTCCGCAAGAGAGCTACTTCTGTGTGTCTTTTCTTCGTATGGACTTTCTGTTCTGCTTTCTCATTGGTTGTAAACCCAGCCACATGACCTCCTCGTCACTGCCTGTCTGGACAGACCTCCAGGTCTCTATGGTTGGTATTGAGATTAAAGGTGTGTGTCGCCATGCTGGCTGTGTCCTTGAACACACAGAGATCTGCCTAGCTCTGCCTCCCAAGTGCTGGGATTAAAGGCGTGCACCACCACCACCCAGCTTCTGCTCTGGTTTGCTCTGACCCCAAGGCAACTTTATTAACATACAAATAAAATCACATTTCAATACAAATAAAATATCACTATAATGTTCTCCCTTCTCCTCTATTTGTTCTGCTTTGGAAGCTCTACTGCATGCGTCTTGTTTCCACATTCTTCCTTAGTGCAGCAAGGCCCAGGTGCCCATCATAACTCTGTCAACCTCCCCAGAACCCCTATCTCAGATAGGTTTGCATCCCAAGGTGTATCCATGGCCAGGAACTCCCACCTCCACGCCATCTGAGTGCATTGTTCAAGCCCCTCTTTGGCCTCGTGACCTGGATAGGTGACCCAAACTTCACATGACTCGTTAGTTCCACTGATGCTCCGGGAGTAGTCACACTCATCTTGCAGAAGTGCCCAGAGGATGGGGAGAGCAGGAATTGTATGGGGTGCTTTGTGAAGAGTAGGGCTGGATTGGGGAACCTCCAGACTTGGGAGGCCACTATAGTGGCTGCCTGGGTACTGAGAGGTCCTTTGGCACCTGGCAGATCTGGGGATGCTTGTTGGTGAGCTAGAATGTGACTTATCTCTTAAGGCTCCCAGGTCCTTTATTCAGCAGAGCCCCACACCATACTAATGCATCTTGTCTTCAAGTCTTTCTGAAGGCATTTCCAAAGGCCCCATTGAGGACACTCTCCTCTGCTTTTTTCCATACACCAACCCTTTTGCTTTTCTTCCCAACACTTCCAGTGGGTCTTTCCTCCATTACCACCGTCTACCTCAGGTAATGTAAGCTCAGGAGAAGGATATGCTTTTGTCTTCTGAGCACCACCATATCTCAGGAACTTAGAGAAGCAGGTGGAACATAACAGGCACTTAGTTAACAAGGGACAGAAGTGTATCCCAGCATCATGCCATGTGTCCCAAATGATTTCGAGACTCCCACTGAATGGAACCCGGTGGGCCATCACTCTCTTGTCACCAGGCCCCTTTTCCCCAGCCACTTTGTGCCTTCTCCCAGATCCCAAGCTGGGTTCTTGACCAGCTTCTTGCCTCTGTGCTGGTCCCTCTCCATTGTTTGCGGGCGGCAGGGGTCTGCAGGGTGCAGACCCCACAGCCCAGGGCCCCGGTTCCACGCCCGCCCGGGCATGCTCAGAGCGCGCAGGTCCGGGTGGTGGCGGGGGGGAGGAGGGAGCGGCCACGGCGCTGGGCCCCGGGCGGAGCTGCGCAATCGTCGGAGCTGCGCACCGACTGGCGGCGGACTGGCGGCGGGAGCTGAGCCCACAAGTTGCAGGCAGCGGAGCGCCACCTTGTCCTGTTCGCAGCCCCTGCGCCCACCGGCTGCGGCCGGCGCCAGGACGTTCAGCCCTCCGACGCTGACCCCAGATGTAACAGCGGGACCGCGGCCCCTTCTCCTTCCCAGCACGATCCACAGAGTCTCGCCTGCTTCTCCGCTGCCCAAAACCTAAGGCTGGAAGATGTGGCAGCCGGCTACTGAGCGTCTGCAGGTAAGGGGCACTGGAGAGGCTTGGGACCAGCCTGGAGGAGGAGGTGTTAGGCTTACATATCCACAGTGATGCTTTGGCCCATTTCCAGAGATTTAAACCCCTACCTCCCCGCCCCCAAACCCCCAATCCTGTAAGATGCATCCACGGGACTGGATGCTATGGGATCAACCAGAGCCCTGAACCCACCCAGGGTCAGGGGATGGTGAAACTGATCAAGAGGCTGCCTCCAGCCTTACAACTTTTGGCTTGGAGGTGTTGGTGCGTGTGGTGATATAAATAGCATTAGACTTTCTGAACAACATTTAAAATTGCATCCCACTGACACAATTTACTGGTCTGGGGTTAGGATCTCTCTCTCTCTCTCTCTCTCTCTCTCTCTCTCTCTCTCTCTCTCTCTCTCCCTCCCTCCCTCCCTCTCTCCCTCCCTCTCTCTCTCTCCTCTAGGAAAAGACCGAACAAATGAATTGTGAAAGCATGCATTTGCGAATATAGTTTGGAAATGTCAAGCTTGGTTTGGCTTGGTCGTGGTATGAGACTTATTTTCTTTTCCCCTCATTGATTGGCACTCTCCTCCCTCATGTCCCTTGAATCCAGTCTCCTATAGATATTTGAAAGACAAAAGTTAATTTCTACCAGGAATGATGATGTCCCAGGTCATCCTACCAAAAGTTTTTCATTGCTGTCCCCTGAAATGTCACAAGGTCTTTGATTGAAGTTCTGAAGCTAGGGAGCTGGAAGAGGGGAGGTAACACAGGAAAGAAGGGAGTTTTCCCAGATCTGACTCATCCAGTGACACTTTGGTCCTTGGGATGGCCCTGGCTGGAAGGTTTGATGACTACCATTTGCTCACAGATGCTCTCCAGGGGAACAGCAGCAGCTAGTCTCTAAATCCTACAGCTAGACTTTTGGCAGACTCAGGGCCACACTGTTGCGTAGTAAACTTTGAAGAAGCGTTTAAGCAGTAAAAGTACAGCACAGTTGGAGGTTGAATATCGCCAGGAGACTTACGTTGGAGAGGCCAAGAAACTGGCTGACTTGGGACGTTTCTCAAACAACATCTCAAGCTCCAAACACAGACCATAAGATGCTCAGCAAAGCCAACTAAGCCTCCCAGCCCTTATATTATACCCAGCCTGAGCCTGCAGGGGGCATTGCATTTTGCAGAACCAGATTGCCCTCACCCCACAAAAAACCCTTTCCAATGTTCCTCAGGACTGCAACTTGGAGAGAGCATGTTCTCACTTATAGAGCCCTAGATTCCAGGCCAATTCTTTCAGGTCTCAAACAGATTAAATCAAAACCCTTGGCTAACTTTGGAGATGAAGAGGTGGTGCCCAGTCTCCTGACCCCCTTTCTAGTTTATTAAGAGAACAACAGAGTGCCCTTGGGGCAACTGGCACAAGGTAATCTAAGTATATTTTCTAAGTGGTATCAGATGTCAGTGGTGCATTCAAATTCTTCCTCTGGTTCAAGGCCTGAATTCAGTTCCAGAGAATCAGGATGAGTGAGTGGAGGTGGTGGTTGCCATCCAAATGCTGAGAACAGGTCTTGGAAATCCTTTCAGAGATGTGGTCACAGGCCCTCAAGGTGCTGTGTATTGCTTGGCACTCTGTGCCTCAGAACAGTTTGTAGGTTTTTATGTTTTGAAGTTATTCTTACTGGCCTATTTCATTCCTCTCAGCTCTGCAGCAAATGACCCTTAGCTTGCAAGTGGTCTACCTTTAATCCCCTTTAGCTATTTGACTGACATGTTTCCTTGTACTTATGGGAAACATGTACATGCATTTTTTGTGTGAGCATTTTGTAGCTTGGGTATGCTATGAATCTGCTTTATTTTAAGGTGTCATATTGAAAGAGCCTGGATTTTAGGTTTCTGTACAACTGCCAGTCACTGTTGGAGGGATTTACCTATAGCCAGTACCACTACACGGCTCCAAATTTAAAAATCTTATCTCAAATCTGGAGATCTGTAAAAGTGAGCCAAATGGGGAGCATGTGCTTCATGCGCATGGCTTCTTCCCAAATTGCCCCTAGATTCTTCCTAAAGACATACAGTTTCTAGGTTTTTGGTTTTTCCATCTTTTAGAGGGAGTTCTGGAGGCTGAGTTGGTGAGACAACTGCTTCTAATAAGTTACTGATGCTGCTCGCCTGGGTCTCTCTGTCAAGTGGTTACCTCTATCATGTCTCTGCTGTCTCAGATGATTTTCAGCCTCCTTTAGTCCTCAAGATACAATCACATAGACATAATGGTTTCTGATGTTTCCATGCCCAGATACTAAAGGCATGGATGTGGCAGTGGGGATGGTATTGGGTGGGGAAATTGCCCGCAAGCACGCTTTTCAGCAGATCTTAAGCCCTACTTTCTGCTTTCAGATATCTTCAGTCCTACAGACTCACTTATTTTTTCCCTCACTGATTTTCAATACAAACATTTTGAGAGGATCCAGAGCACAGGAAATACTTCAAGGAAGCATTCCATGAACTTCCCAACAGAACCAGGCCATCCATCAGTTGTATAAACACCTAGACACAGAAGAGGTCCAGGAGCAAAGAACAGTGTCCTTTCTTAATTGATTTTTATCAGTTCCCATTGGAAAGCTCAGAGGATCTGGGAATGTGGCCCAACTTTCCGGAGCCCAGACATTCACCCTCTGACTGACCGTCTTTTCAGTGAATACAGTGAGGGATCAGGAGCTTGGAGAATCTTCCATCAGACTGAATTATTATTGTTATCATTATCTACTTTCTAACAACAACAACAACAAAAATGCTGCTTCTCTTTTCTGATTTGAAATTTAGTTCTTTGACCCAAATCCAGTCCAGACGAATGGACCTGTTGCCCTGGGCAGGGCTGAGCTGGGTAATTTCTCATTCAGTCACAAGAACTGTGGCCACTTCATCTGCTCCCTTGAATGTTAAACTGCTGTGTTACACTCAAGTTCTTTCCTGGGTGCTTCTGCCATTGAACATATAATAGGATCAAAAGGGAGATGAAGACTTAAATCATCATCCCAATTTTTTAAAAATGTAAATATGAATTCTTCCTTTTTTATGTTTTGCTATGCAAAGTTGACTTTTTTTTTTTTCTTGTTGAGACTCACAAGAGTTACAGATTTTTAAAGAGGTTGTTTGAGGCAGGATCTTTTCAGACAAGTGGAGGGGGCTTTCAGTAGAAAAGGCTAAGTCTTTTTTTTTTTTTTTTTTCAACTAGAGATATTACTTCAGCTTTGATACTCCAAAAATCTGCTTTGATTTTCCAATGGACTTAATGATTGCTTCCAATGGTCTTTAGAAAGACCAAACCTAACCAGGTAAGGGTGTTAGTTAAGTGTTATAATTGACACATAAGCCCCCAGAGGAGAAGGATCGTGATTGAAAGACTGTCAAAACAAAGGAGGCCAACACATCCTTTGGGGTGGGGACATTACGAAAATAGAGTGGAACTCCATCTTAACAATGCCTAGCAGATAAGTTCTAGCAAATTCTACGACTGTGTATAAAGTACCTTCTCATAAGATACTCCGTTAAGGTTCCAGTTGAGTCATTTCTGGGAGATCACACCTTTTCCATTTTTATCCCTACCTCTGGGTTTTGTTTTCTCAAGACTGGGACCCCTCTTAGTCTCTTCACCCTCATTCAGTCAGCGCCTGTGCCTTGGACAAAATGAGGAAGTGTAGAAAGAAAACCAAGGTTACTCAGAAAACCATCCTCGCCTGGCCTTACTTTTGGTTTCCTGTTAACTTCTGGCTGATAAAGAGGTTGACCTTTTCTACTTCCCCTTCCCAGGGTGATCTATGCGTCCTACTTCAGGTCCTCCTTGTTAGGCCGCTTCTCTGGAGCTGTGGGTTATAGTCTGGCTATCCCTTGCTTCACATGGAAGTGGATGAGATCTCCATGAATAAACTGGTGGTGGGGCAATGGAGGGTAGGGTATGGGGAATCAGAACATAAGGAAACGGGGTGGTCAAGCTGGAACAGGGAGTGGGAGAGCAATGAAAGAGATGTCATGATAGAGGGAGACATCTCAGGGATGGGGAGAAAGCAGGTGCTAGGGACGTTCCCAGGAATCTACAAAGATGACCCCAGTTTAGACTACTAGCAATAGTGGAGACAGTGCCTGAACTGGCTTACCCCAGTAATCAGATCAGTGAATGCCCTAACTGTCATCATAGAGCCTTTCTCCAGTAACTGATGGAAGCAGATGCAGAGATCCACAGCCAAACACCAGGCCGAGCTCCAGGAGTCCAGTTGAAGAGAGGGAAGAGGGATTCTATGAGCAAGAGGCACTGAGATCATGATGGGGAGACCTACAAAGACAACCAAACCAAGCTAGTGGGAACTCATGAGATTTAGACCAATACCTGTGGAGCCTCCATGGGGCTGGACTAGGCCCTCTGCACAACTGAGACAGTTGTGTAGCTTGATCTGCTTAAGGGGCCCCCTGGCAGTAGGATCAGGATCCATCCCTGGTGCATGAGCAGGCTTTTTGGAGCCTACTACCTACAGTGGGACACTTGCACAGCCATGAGGCAGGGGGAGGGACTTGGACCTGCCTCTACTGAATGTACCAGGCTCTGCTGACTCCCTATGGGAGGACTTGCCTTCTTGCAGGAGGGAATGGGAGGTGGGTTGGTGGGTGGGGGGAGGCTAGAGGGGCAAGAGGAGGGAAGAGGGGGACCTGTGATTGGTATATAAAATGAAAGAAATTGTTAATAATAGTAATAATAATAATAATAATAATAATAATAATAATAAGGTTGACCTTTGCTGGTGCTGTGACAGTATAGGTGACAGAGTGTCGTTAAAGGGGGATTTCTCTTGGTTCATAGTTTGAGGGAATACAGCCTACTGTATTGGAGAAGACATGTTGGCACAGCTGGCTCCATGTAGGGGCACATGCTGCTAGGATTCTTCACTTTTCATATCTCAGAGAGACAGTAAGCAGCAGAGAGAGGATGAGAGGTGGGGCCCCGGCTCCCTACTCAATGACCTGCTTCCTCTAGCTAGGCCCCACTTCTCACAATGGATCCACTAGCTGGGGACCAAGCAGCCAAGCACATAAACCTATGAGGGGCGTTTCCCATCTAAACCATGACCAAAGTTTTCCATTAAAATGTTTCTTGAGGGTTTTGGCGGTGTGTGTGTGTGTGTGTGTGTGTGTGTGTGTGTGTGTGTGTGTGTGTGTTTGTGGTGATATTGTGTCCCCCAATATATCGTGCACCCTAATAAACTTATCTGGGGTCAGAGAACAGAACAGCCACTAAATAGACATAGAGGTCAGAAAATGGTGACACACACACCTTTAATCTTAGCATTCTGGAGGCAGAGATCCATCCAGATCTCTGTGAGTTCAAAGCCACACTGGAAACAACCACCAGGCATGGTGACACACACCTTTAATCCCAGGATATGATGACAGGAAGCAGAAAAGTGTATAAGGCATGAGGACCAGGAACTAGAATCTTTTAAAGCTTTTAGGCAGTTCAGCTGAGATCCATTCAGATGAAGATTCAGAGGCTTCCAGTCTGAGGAAACAAGGTCAGCTGAGAACTTGGTAAAGTAAGGTTGGATGTGGTTTGTTCTGTTTCTCTGATCTTTCCCCATTCACCCTAATACCTGGCTCTGGGTTTGTTTTTATTAATAAGGTCTTTTAAGATTTGTGTTATAGGGAAGAGTATATTGTTCCCCAGAACTGCCTTTCATTTGTCCTGCTGCGTCGTGCCTGGTGTATCTTTTCCTGACACTGTGTGGGTTGTTCCAGATTGACGTCTCCATTGTAAGGGCAGTTTTGCTTGTCCCCTGAGAAGCGATAGTGATGGACCAGCTATCACAGCAGCTGGAGACCACTAGACCTGGCTCAGCAGGCAGACTGAGAACTTGGGCAGTTGGACACTTTGCCAGGCAGAATCAAACTGATAGCAGGAACAACAGACCAGGGTGAGGAGGTGATAGCAGCTGACTTGTCCAGCATGTATTCTCTCTGGGTGGCACTACATTGAGTTTTATACAAATTATCCAGATCATTTATTTCCCATGGCTGGTTTTATTCCCATATTATAGATGAAGAGATGGGAGGCCAGAGAGTTGAAATGATTTGGCCAGGATCAGGTATCAAGAAATGGACCAAGCTAGAGTTTGACCTGGGAGGTTTGATGCAAGCCTCACTTCCTACCCAGTTCACTAATTTGTGGGAGTGTGAGACAAGGAAGGGTGTGATGGACATGTTGGTGCTGATACTGCAAATACATAAGATGAGAACGATGGTTGCCTTTTGCTCAGAGAGCTCTTTACCCCCTTCTCTGGTACAAGGGATTGAATTTAGGGCCACACACACACACACACACACACACACACACACACACACACACACATTAGCTAAAAGTTCTACTGCTAAGCTGCATCATCAGCCCTTATTCACTCATTCATTCTTCATTCATTTGTTCATTTGTTAGTTCGTTTGTTCGTTCATTCAGTGTGAGACTTATGTATCCCAGGCTGATATCAAACTTACTGTAGCCTTGAACTCCTGGTCTTCCTGCTGTACTTTGTCAGTTCTAGGATTGCAGGCTTATGCCACTGCATCCATTTTATGTGGTGCTGGGGGTCAAGCCCGGGGGGGGGGGGGGCGTGTGCCTTAGTGCATGCTACACAAATACTTTACCAACTGGGCTACATCCACAGCCACTACTTATATTTTTTATTTTGGGCCATGGTCTCATCAAGTAGTCTAGGCTGACTCTGAACAGACTCTAGCCCAGGCTAGCCTGAGGTTTGTAAGTCTCCTGCTTCTGCCTGATACCTGTGGTATCAGTCTGTGCTTCCATCCCAGGCTGGCTTTCACATTTCTTATTGCAGCTATGTGGTTGGCCATGTTAACCCAGGGCTCTTTAAGGTTTGATGATTTAGGTATTTGAGAGAAATAAGCTACTTGGTCACATGATGATTGGAATTCCCAAGTGTTCTTTGAGATGCTTTCCCAATGGAGCTCATGGTATTTATCTGAACTGGAGGCTTTATGTCAAACTCAGTTACCTGGATAGTCTGCCTAAGTTCAGGTAAGACTTGTGGAGGAAGAGAGGCTGGAAAGATCCAGAACTTGTGCTTCAAAGAGCAAATCCCTCCCCCTCAGAGGCCCTACCCTCCCATCAAGTTCACCCTAAAGTTTGCACTTTTTGCATCTCTTATAGCAAAGCACAAAGCACTATGCTTTCTCCTCCATGAAGGGAACTTAGAGTGGCCGGTCATTAATCAGACATGAGTTCCCCTCTCTTAGACATTCACTGTTTTATATCATTGACTTCCTTCAAGCCAATCAGCAAAATCCCCACTAAATGATTTGCGAAACACTGGCATTGGACGGTTCCCAGCCCTCCAGCTCCTCATTGCTCAATGGCTGTTTCTTATTGACTGTTCCGGTTTATCTTCCAGCATTGGGCAACCTCTGTATTTTGTTTGATGTTCTAGATTATTTCTCCCCTCCCTTCCCTGCACACTGACTTCATTCTTCCCTGTACCTTAGCCCTGGAGGAGACACTAGTGGAGTCAGCCTGCAGCCCTGAAGCCACTAGAAATTGCGCTGTCTTTTGCAGGACTGCTCTGTGACTTCCTGAATAGCAGTGGGCCACCTTATGGAAAGTAGTTCAGAGGTGCTCAATGGCTACAGTGTGCCTCTGGATCCCCAGAGGGCTCAGATCTAAACAGAGGCTCTGTAGAAGGAGACAGGAAAAAATAGTTGAGGTGTTTGTTCACAGCCTTCCTCACAGTCCAATGTAATTAGCTTACCATCACCTTACATTAACTAAAAACCAAGTTCTGATCCCAGTTTAGCAGCAAATTAGTGATACACCACCGTAGTGTGTTGACCAGATCTGACCTCTGGGTGGGCCTGAGGACTGAGAAGGGAAGATGTCATAGAAGAGGGACAGAGTTACTTCATACGTGTGGCACTTTTCAGTACCTCCAGTGTCTCAGCAAGGTCTCCTTTTCCATGGTTGATGGCCCAGACACCTTCTGTAACCTTCTGTTTGCTCTGTGATCTCACCTTGATAAAGGGCCTTCTGGTAATAATGTTATTGATCAGACTGTCCCAGAAATCAGGCATCATTTGGCTAAGAAGTAACCAAAGAAGTGAACCTGTCTCTTCATGAACATATTTGATTAAGTAGTTTATCAACAGGGCTATAGTTTAGACTTTGTATGTTTTTGTACTTATGTGTGCTTATTCATGTGTGTCTAGGTATATGTGTGTGCACTTGAACATGGAGGCCACAGGACAATCCTGGGAGCTGTTCCTCAAGAACCATCACCTTGAGTTCTTCTTTGAGACAGAGTCTCTCACTGAGTCTGTAAAGCTGGCTGACCAGTGAGCTACATGGCTCCTCCTGTCTCTACTTTCCCGGTATTGTGATTAAAAGCACATGCCATTTTGAAGGGCAGACTTGGATCCTGCTTCAGTGGCAGGAGTTTTCGTGCCTGAACTGTTTCTCCATCGCTGTTGTTTAGTTCTATAACTTCTCTAGTTTTGCATCCTCCATCTATGTCACAGAAGTAGCCTCTTTGCCAAGGTACCCCCATTGGACAGAAACATGTTTCTTGAGACTGATAATGTTAGATAGTACTGTCACTGTGTCCGTGTCTGAAGTTTTGTCCTCTCTCCCATTTGTCATTATTGCACATCTTTTAGATCCCCAAGCCTCCTGCAGGGTGAAGGTGAGTAGAGGGAGCTTCTAGAAAGGAAGGATATCATTGTATACTTTGGAGGACTCTTTTTCTTTTTCTTTTTCTTTTTTTTTTAAATTTCCAAGTTGGACTTAGTATTATTTTGTCCCCTGGTGTGTGTTGCAGCTTTCACTGTTTCTGATGGTTCTGGCTTTGTAAGCCAGAGGCTGTGTAGAGGGTGTAAACTTCTTGGTGGTTGAGTCTCCCTTGGGAAAGCTCTTTTAATCTTGTCTAATGAGAAAGTGTGAGCCATTGCACAGTGTTATACTCACAGTTGGGAGTTGAGAACATGGGTCCAGTGTTCAGCTCTGCCCCTCGCTCATACACTTCTGAGAGTAAGGGTGGGGCTGGGAGTTGGATTGTGTCTTGGGAGGGGGTGAGCTGTCACACCCTCTGTGGCCTTGACCACTGGGCTCTCTGTTTTGAAGAGACCTAGCTGGGAGTGTTGTGGAGATAAGCCTTTGTTGAGATATTGCTATATCCTTGGTTTCTGCCATGTCACAAACATCTCCAGGGATATCATATAAGAGATGATTCTTAGAAAGTCCTGTGTAAATTGGGGTTGGGAGCCATGTATCCAGGGGAAATTTTTAGCTCTTACGGAATTCTAAAAGTTTCCAAGTCCACACTTGTTCTCAGTTATCTGTAGTCACTCTTAGGTAGTGACAGCGGGAAGAATAAAGCTTTTAGGCACTCTCAGGATTATTGGTGCCCCAAAGAGAAGTAAGTAAATGGCACTGTGGTCAGGAGCTATGGGCCATGTTTTCTTATATCCTAGTGATGCTCACTCATGAGCTGTCATTTGCCAGGGGATTTATTAGTGACTTTTACATTTCCTGCCAGTTTCAATTAATGTAGGGAGACAACAAAAATATTATATCCACTTGTTGCAGGCTTATATTCATAGACAATGGTTATTATTAATAATGATAGTGGTAACAGCAGCCAGTTATTTATTTATTTATTTATTTGTTTGTTTGTTTGTTTGTTTATTTATCTATCTATCTATCTATCTATCTATTTATTTATTTTACATAACACTAAGCATGTCAGTTCCTTGTGTTGCTGTAATTAAAATGTCATGAACAGAAGCAACTTACAGAAGAAAGAATTTATTTTGGCTTATGGTGCCAGACCCCCCCCCCCCCACACACACACACTAAGGGAGAGAGAGAGAGAGAGAGAGAGAGAGAGAGAGAGAGAGAGAGAGAGAACATAATGGTTGGGGAGACATGGCAACAGATTACTAGAGCAGGAAGCTGAGAGATCACATTTTCAACTGCAAACAGGAAGCAGAAAGTGAACTGGAAATGGGGGTAGGCTATACATTCCTAGTGGCCTTTACTTCACCAAACGGGGTACACCTTCCCAGACAGCACCACCATCTGGGCACCAAATATTCAAATATCTGAGCTTCTGGGGGATATTCTCATTCAAACCCAAACCCTAACTTTCCAGAGCTTCCTTATCCCCCCCGGCACTCCTTGGAGGAAGAGTTGGGAGTATGTTTCTGGCTTTCTGGTGTCAAGGCCTGCAACCTATGTTTCGTGCTTCTGTGTCATGTAGAAAGTATTTTGCTATGTATGGAAAGTATGTTGAACCCCTGAGAAAATACCAAGAGACAGAGGATTTTCCTCCTTTAATGGTGATAGAATGGATGGCCACTGATGATGGTTAGTTCATTAGTTATTCTCAGTCCTGCAGTATTACCCTCTGTTAACACAGCCATGATCTGGCCGGGAAAGATTGTCTGGACACACCCATCTCATCACACATGGTCTAAGGCTTTTCAGAGATCAAGTTGGAGCCTCTATAATGTAGAAGAAAATCTCCTCCAGGTGGCTTACCCTTAGGAATAATGAAGTTTCTTGAGGGAATAACCTTTCTCCCTTTTCTGTCTTCTTCCTGTCCTGAGCATAAATGAGATGTCCAAATTTCCCTTTATAGAAGGACATCAGTCTCGTTAGATCCGAGAGCTACCCTACTCTAGGATGGTGTCCTATTAACTAATTACAGGCAAGATCTCCCAGTATCCAAACAAAGTCACTTTCTGCGATCCTGGTTTCAGCGTGGGATTACTCTTCCCCTGCGTTCCCTGTGTTTCCCTTTCCTCAATCCACAACACTCACTAAGATACTTACTCTCAACATCTCCTCTCCACTAATGTAGCTCTTCTTCCTTGGCCAACCATTAAAACAAATAAGAGCAAAACATGTTTCAAAGTAGAAGTACAAATAGATGTGGGCTACATCTGCTGCATGGTATGGCTACTATTTTATACTTGATTGGATTTACAATTGTGTAAAAATATCAGGCAATTTAAAGGTATGTTTAGAAGTTAATAATCTACTCATGAAGGAAGTCCTTTGTGGTTTCTGTGTTCTGGCTTAGTGGTTGTCTCCTGGCTTACTTTTCCCAGGCATATGTAAGTTTTTCAAGTGCATTTTATCCCAGTCCCTCCTTTTGGGGGGAGTGGTTTACTTTTTTGGTCAGAACATATAGGTTCCAATTCACTCCCTTTAGTACCTATACAGAATTCTGTGGTGGGGCTGTAATTTGCCTAGTCATTCCTTTGTGAGGGAGTGCTTAGGGTATGTCCACATTCTTTTGTGCTTTTATGTAAATCACTGTTTTAAGAATTTTTCCATATTGGGCTGGGGAGGTAGTTTGGGTGGAAGGCTTGGCTAGCAGAGATGGAATGCCGTGTCCATTCTCCAGTACTGTGAGGGCCATTGTAAAGTTGTATAAATGGAAACGTTACTGCAATCAAGATGATGGCCATTGCATCACATCCAAAATCTTTGAGTTAGAGAGGGATTTTACAGAGCAATGACAAAAACACAATCAAAAGCAAATTGGACTATATCCAACTTTTAAAAACTCATGCTTTTTACAAGAGATTGATGAGAGAATAGAAAAGATAAGAGATAAAACATTTGCATGTCATGTGTACAATAAAGGACTTGTAATCTGGATATATAAGAAAATAAATTGTCAGAACTTAATAATAGGATAAATAACTCCATTAAAATAGGCATATTGCTTGCACAAAAAGTCATATGGTTTGCAGAAAAACACATGAAAAGATGTTCAATAACATTAATCATTGGGAAAATGAAAATTAAAGCCACAGGAAGTATCACTATATAACACTGGGAATGCTAAAATTATGAAGGCTTTACCAGGGCCAGAGATATGGCTCAGTAGGTAAAGGTGGATTCTTCCAAGCCTGACAACTTGAGTTACATCTCCAGAACCCACATGGTAGAAGGAGAAGACAGACACCTGCAAGTTATCTTCTGTCTTCCACATGTATCTTGTGGTATGTACTCTCTCCCTGTCCCACAAAGTAAGTAAATAAAATCTAAAACAGACATATAAGGCTGAAACCAGACCCACTGTGGGCGAGGGTGTGGAGGAATCAGAACTTCCAGCACTATGATGGGAAGGTCAAGAGAGCGATGTTGTCTGAGAATGGACTGAAAAGAAGGGATGAGGAAGGAGATTGGGGAAGTTTAGGAGTAACAGTGTGTCCATGTCTTGATTATAGCGGCGGTTTTCCAGGGTTTATAAATGACTCATGCTGTACCTAATAGTGTGGTTTATTTTATGGTAACTGTACCTACAAAACCCTTTTAAACGATGTATGTGTATGTAAGTATATAAGAGAGTGTGTGTAAGTGTGCATGCATATGTATAAGATTGTATGCAAAGTCTTATACTAGCCATTGAAGGGGCTAGCAGTGCATTCTTTATTTTGCTCTCAATCCCAAATCCTGAGAATTCTCTGTGGCTTCCATTTTCCCCCCAGTTGAAATGCAGACTCTAGACTAGAATCTAAATAATGAACTCTTTTTTTCTTTTTTTCATATAGGTCTTTACATTGAAAATGTGTCTTAGTTATTGAAATGACCTTTTTAGTTCCTCCCCCTCCTTTCTTTTTTGTCGAAGTCTTACTCTGTAGCCCAAGATGGTCAAACTTTTGGTGCTGCAGCCCCCTGTCCCCACCCTTCCTTTCCACCCCAAGGGCTGGGATTACAGGCATGGGATGAAATGATGTCTTCAGATCCATTCTTGTTTGCCTAAAGATCTTATGGTAAAACCTGTGGTTGGACAAGAAATCCAGATCAAAGGCGGAAAGGTAGGTCCGTAGTCTTACTAACAGTCCATTCTTCACTGCCCTGCTTCTCGTTCAAGCTCCATGCTCATGTGTTTGGCACTTTTCCTAATGTACTGTTTTTTCCCAGCTGGCTCAGTTCTCAGAGGCATTTTAAAGCCCAGGATCCCAATGCCCAACTCCAGTCCTGTTGTCTATAGATACAGAGAGTATTGTTAGTGATAGGGTACCTACGCTGCTTTTGCCCCTGTGGCCCTCTGGATCATCTCCTGTTTTTTTCTCTAGGAAGCACATAGGGAATGCATCAACGAAATCAGTAGTGGCTCTGGATGTTAATGTGTGACTCACAGTAACGTGCCCAGCAGATGGAAGGGCTGGATTCCTCGAGAAATAACTCGGGAGCACGACATCTAAAGCACGTAGACAGGATGGAGCAGCTGGATCATAGACCACTGACCCACAGTGAAAAGCAGTCACACAAATGGCTTTAAGCTAAATGTTTAAAAATGTTAAGAGTCGAGGCATTGCCCTCAACCTCCCTTATACCCAAGGCAATATGACTCTGAGAAGTATGTAAAGAGGCCATGTGGCCAATTGTCCAATCTGGGGTGATAGTGACATGCCAGAGACACTGCATGTAATTAACTGGAAGAAGAATAAAGCTAGGTGTCCCAGGTGGAGCATGGCATGATAAGTGTTTGCTCTTAACTATGTTCCCTTTAGAGTGCAGGCAAGAGTCAGTCCTCTCCTTCCACCATATGGGCTGCAGACAGCTACTTCAGGTTGTCAGGCTTGGGTGCAAACACCTTTTATTTTTTTTAACCTGCTGAGCAATTTCTCTGGCCCAGGTTAAAGTCTTTTTAATGAGATAGACTGAGAAGAAAGAGGAAAGAGAGGTAAGAAGGTCAGGAAGAGGGAACAAAGTCGAGTTGAGGAGCTAAAGCCTGCGCACCCACTGACAGAAAGAGACAGAAGGTGATGGGAACCACACACTTAGCTGGCATCAAATCTGAAACATACATGACTCAGAGTGAGAAGTCATGTGTTAAATGCAAGTCTTGTGTGTTTATATGTCGAGCACAGACATTACAGCACTCATCTTCTCAGGGGCTAAAAGCCTAAAGATCACCTGGTTGTTTTAGACTAACATTGCTCTGCACATAATAATTCTAGAGACTGGCTAGAATACACACACACACACACACACACACACACACACACACACACACACACATTCATTCTCAAAGCCACAGTTGGAGACAAATGTGAAATGGTGAGAATTGCTTGTGTCACAGGCTGTTGACTGGGGAAAGATGGCGAGGTTTTGAATAGGGCACTCATGCAGGCACATCTTGCCATCTTGCCTGCTTACTCACTGGCGATTGCCTCAGGGACTCTGTTTTGTGTTTGTGTGTATATTTTCTCAACCTGAAAATGGCAGATAATAATACTTAGCTCTGGGTTGGAGAGATGGCTCAGAGGTTAAGAGCACTGACTGCTCTTCCAGAGGTCCTGAGTTTAATTCCCAGCAACCACATGGTGGCTCACAACCATCTGTGATGAGATCTGGTGCCCTCTTCTGTATACATAATAAATAAACAAATCTTTAAAAAAAACCAAAAAACACTACTTTCATATAAAAAAAAATAACACTTAGCTCTTAGCGGTCATGGATGTTAACTGAAGTATATGGTCTATAAAGAGCTTTGCATGGTCTCTACTACACCACTGGGGTCAGTATATATTAATTTAACTCCAAGGGAAAACAGAGAACAGAAATATACAACTTTAGAATTGAGTAGAGAGTAGAGATTTGGTGTTTCCCATGGGGCACAAGTTCAGCAAGTTGCTCACATGGATCTTGCTACAAAGAGTCCAGAATTTGAACAAGTTTGGGAAGCCATAGATGAAACAAAGCAAGTCTGGTCATGCAAGACAGGAGTTCTTATAGTCTTAGAGGCTAGAGCTCCCTGTGTTTCCAAGAGAGAGATGACAGCCCCAGATCCCCAACAGTGGGAACTTCCACAGCTCATGGAGCCTCAGTACAGAGCATGGACTCCTTAAGTTGACACCACATGGACCTGAGGTTTGACTCCAGCTTCAGAAATACTGCCTTTGGCTCTTTCAGTTCATATAAAAATTTTACAAATTAATTTCTCGGGTTGAAAAATTACAGGAATTTATAAGGCAAGTTGGATTTCTGATCCTCTTGAAAATTGGAGGGTCAGAGGCAGGGCTTGTATTTTCCTTTGGCAGAATGCATAAAGTTTTCAGCTTGTCCCAGGCTGCATTAGATTACATAGGCTGGTGGTCCTTGTAGGCTCCTGATCTAGTTAAACTCTTTCACGTTATGACATGAAAAATGAATTTCAGATTCGATTCACTTAATATTAAAGTCAGGACCAGATTACTTGCCTTCCTGGGTTCAGATAGTGTGAATTAAGATGGCTTGTTTGTCATCATCCACTGCTCTATAAGTACTGTCCTGGTAGTCCCCTCTTCTCTGTGGATGTGTGTTCTGGAGTTCATGTGACTGGAATGGGGACACTCCCCCCCAAGTCCTCCTTTCCTGGGCAAGCACTGGCACAGAGATGGAGGAAATGTGGCTACTCATCAGATTTCCTAAGCCAAAGTCTAGGGACGCTTTGTAGGCAGAAGCAAGTGGCTTCTTTGAACTAGAAGAAGACCACTTCTCTTCTATTTACCACTCCAGGCAACTGAACTTTTTTTTTTTTTTTTTTTTTTTTTTTTTTGTGGAGCTGAGGATCGAACCCAGGGCCTTTTACTTGCTAGGCAAGCACTCTACCACTGAGCTAAATCCCCAACCCTGAGTGGATAGTTTTTAATGTGGTGGATTTCAACATGTATATTATCAACCTGTACAGAACCATTCAGAAAACCCCAACTGGAAGACATCTTCAAGATGGCCACCCTTTCAAACTTAGAGAACCCCTCTTTTCATTGGAAAGATGATGATTAGCAATTTGCAGACATTTTCTGGTCATCCTGGGAGCCTCTTGGCTTCCATTTTTACTTACCCTCACTGCCACCCATGGCTGTGACAGTTCAGATTCTATTTTCAGCAAGCAAAGTCCCTGGAATTAAGTCACACAGTGACTTGAGTTCTGTAGCAATGATAATCTCTTGCCTTCAATCATCTTCTTGCCCTATAGAAATACCTTTCTTAGTTTTGGAAGTTTCCATTATCTCTTTGAGATGGATAAAGTTACCTAACTGTACTTTTAAAACAGTTATCTGCTCTTCCTTTCCATTAAAATATACACTTAATTAACTTTTTGTAAATTATTGCATATTACAATTACACTCACATCTGTCTGTCTTTCTACATATTTGCTTATCTATACTTCTGATTTAGATACTTTTTTGTTGCTGTGATAAAATACCATGAACAAAGGCAGCTTAAGAGCTTACTTTGGCTTACCATTCCAGAGAGTTAAGTGCCCACAATGGTGGGAAAGGCATGATGGCAGAGGCAGGAAGCTGAGAGGTAACATCTCAACTACACACAGGGAGCAGAGGAAGAGAGCAGGAAGCTGGGCAAGGTTATAAGCTGTCAGAGTCTCTCTCTAGTGGCATACTTCCTTTAACATGGCTCCATATCCTAACAATTTCATAACCTTCCAAACAGTGCCGCCAGCTGGGGACAGAGTATTCAAATCCATAAGCCTGTGGGTAACATTTTTCATTCAGACTACAACACCATCTATCTATATTATTGAATCTATTTTCCCATAGTGGGTTTAAAAGCTGGAAAAATCTTCTGAAATATTTTATGCACAGACTTCTTGTTACAAGAACAAAAGCAAAAGAGTGAGGTTGTCCAGAGAATAAAAAACCCTAGCCAATGACAAATCCAAACTACATATTTGCATTACATCCTTATATAGTTCTGCAAAGGATAGCTTTGGATTAATACAGGGAAAATCATTTTTTGGAATAATTTTTAGTAAAAGACAAAAAATGCCATTAAAACAAGATCAGAATTAAATTCTTCAAACACCAGTCATGTAACAAAAGAAGGGATATAGTCACATTTGAAAACTTAAAGTTGTAATTAAAATTCCAGAGGGGACAAAGGCTTTCATCTCTGAATGTCCTGGTAGCTCAAGTAAGATAAGCAACAAGGGTTACTTCTTAGTCTTACTACAGAGTATAAGAGCACCGATCAGCTCACCCCAAGTCCCATTTTGAATGGAATTCATCATAGGGTTCTTTTTCCCTTCTCTCTGTGTAGTGTATGTATGTATGTCTCATACCGGGATTGAATTTAGAGCCTTCTATACGTGACTCTAGATCCCCAGTGTGTCATTTGGTTCTTTGTAGGAGATGCTGTCCTTCAGACTTGGACGATGGTGTCGCTTGTAGTTTTCACCAAAGTTGTCCCTAGGAATTAAAAAATAATTCAATAGAAACACTGAAATGCTTATGTGGAAGTAGAAGTGACATCTGGTTTTTGTTTGTTTGTTTGCTTTCTGCTCAGTTTCATTCCCCATCTTCCATTAACAGCACCCTGATTGAAAAGCTTTCTGTTTTTCTCCTACTCCAGCCTGGAGACTGGTGTGTGTGTGTGTGTGTGTGTGTGTGTGTGTGTGTGTGTGTGTGTGTGTGTTGAGGCGCAGGGGGCAGGGCTGGCAGTTTCCTGCCCATTAACATGTGGTCCGTTGGCTGTGGGTCAGTGGGAGCCCCAAATTAGATTAGTCCCTAAAGCTGGAATCCTTAGTGCAGTGACACAGAAGTTGAAAGGAGCCCTGAGCTCATCCTGAGGCCAGAGACCTTGGTAAGTGAGCTACAGCTGGTGTCATGATTTGCAACCACAGAGTTCTGATGAACACACAGGTAGAACTTTCCCTTGAAGATCAGTGTTTAATTTTTGTTTCCTTTCCTAGAAAGTCATACATGAAGCTGAATGTTCCTGTGGGGAAGAGGAGAGGGGTGACACATTCTTCCTCTATACGTGTCCTTACTTTATTAAGTAACTGAAGAAACACAATCCTAAGTCAGCCATATTCCTGGCCCATGGCTTCCCTGATCTGGCACATCCCTGGGAGAAGATTTCCATCCATGTTTATCAGGGTGTGGGCCTATTCTTGGCATCTGCTATAAATCTTAAGGTTTTTATAACTTGGCTGTTTCTCCCACCTTCTTGCCAAGTCTCTGTGCTGAAAAAGCGAGTGTCACCACTGCAAGTAATGATGCTTTTACTGCATCCAAAACAAATCAAGCAGTCTTGGTGTGCATCACACAGGGAACCTCCTCTAGTTTCTGAGTCTGTAATGGGAATGGTATTAAGCATGCAAACAGCTGCTTGGGCCAAAATTGTCAAAAAGACACCATCTCAGGCTGTTTGGGTTCCATTTCTCAAGGAACATTTGTGGTCGCTGGTTAACAATGTGGCTCTGTAAGTTCATCTGAGGACAATGTAGTTTCTTTAGGCCAGAAAGTTAAATACCTCTGTCTTTGGCAGTCCTGACCTTCTGGAAAGAGACTATGATATTCCCTAGTCTTCAAGACCCACTTTTCTACTTTGATTTAATGCAAGGCGGAAATCTTCAAAACAAAGCTCTCTGGATCCAGGAAAGTTCATCTGGCATAAGTTAGTTTGGCGGGTCCTCCACCCTGCTTCCCACTCACCCTCTGTCTACTGTCTAGGAGCGAGATGCTTCATAGAAACTGAATGGTGCTGCAGAAAAGTACCACTTTGGGGAAGTACACAAGCAAAGCAGACTCAAATTAGTATTCCCTTAGAGGGGGTATCCTGGGAGGAATTGCATTTAAATATTCAGGTGTAGAATCTGGCATGGATCTGTTGTAGGAAGTTGATATGAGTGTTACAGTTTAGTACATTTTCTGGAAGAAATGCAGTCTGAAGAATGAAGAATCTGATGTTTGAAAACACCTACTGATTTGTGTTTCTGTGTCTCTGCTGTGTTCATGGTAAATAGCATAATGTAGATCTATCTGCTGCTTGGCCCAGAGAACTGGCATTTTTCCTCATAACATAATTGAATGCCTTTGCTGAACAGAGGTTGACCCTTGAGCTCTATGTTTGCTCTGAACAGAGGGCATGCACACTGGCAGGCTGCTCAGGTGTAGGAACAACATCCAATAAAAACTTGGAAGGAGTCCTTTGGAAATAAAAGTTAATTTGCATTTATAAGGGTCCCTCCCAGTTTTATAACGAAGGTGGAATTACTCTGAAGTTGGGTCCACTTTTGTCCTCATGCTTCTCTCCTTTCTCCTCACTTTTAGTGAAGTTCAGTCTATCCCTAAATTTCTTTGCATTCTCTAGAGAACTGCTGAGCCTTTTGGGTATTTTTTAAATCCCAAGGGGCAATCGCCACCTCTTCTTTTTCTCCGCTTGCTTTTTCAGCAGCTGTGGGCTCGTGGTGGGCTGGAAGTCACAATCACATTGAATGAAACAAATCTGGCTGTCGCTTTAAAGCTATTGCTTTGTTGTTTTTCTTTCTTTTACCGTTTTTTTTTTTTTTTCTTTTGGCTTTTAGTTAGGAGGTATTATGTTTGTATTAGATGGCCATCAAAACTTATTTCTTGGGCTATAGCAAAAGGGAAAATGCTGGAATGTGACTTAGTGGCAGAGTGTTTGACTATCATGCCTGAGACTTTGGGGCTCCATCCCCAGTCTTACAATAACAGGAAGAACCAAAGGTGTGGTGTGTGTGTGTGTGTGTGTGTGTGTGTGTGTAGGGGGAGGGGCGAGACTGAGAGGCGCTGTTGATTTCTTATAAAATGCACCCAAATCTATCTGGTAACTTAGTGGGTGCTTGTTTTCCTTTAGGAGCTGATACTTTTTAATCCTTTAATTTCAACAATTGGCCTCTGAATTAGGAAGTTTAATTTGATCTAAAATCTTTTTTTAAAAAAAGTATTATTTTTGTTTTGTTTTTTAAATTTTCTTTTTATTTATTTTTTATAACATGCATCTTGATTCTATTCATTTCCCCATCCCTTTGTATTGCCCTCTGCCCTTGCAACCTCCCCACAAAATAAAATAAAATTTAAGAGAAAACAAAACAAAACAAAAAACACAAAAAGAAAAAAAAAATCTCATCATGGAAGCTATAGTGTGACATAATAAGTCATGAAGTAAACCCTTTTATCCATATATCTTTATGTACAAATATTCGTTGTGAAAAGTCCTTGCTCGCTGGGCGGTGGTGGTGCACGCCTTTAATCCCAGCACTCGGAAGGCAGAGGCAGGTGGATCTTTGTGAGTTCGAGGCCAACCTGGTCTACAGAGCAAGATGCAGGAAAGGTGCAAAACTACACAGAGAAACCCTGTCTCAAAAAAACAAAACAAAGCAAAAAAAAAAAAAAAAAAAAAAAAAAAAAAAGAAGAAAAATAAAAGAGTCATTGCTCTGGTTTGAGGCCTCGGGTTTCTGCTACACTATTGATACTGGGCCCTCACTGAGACTCCTCTTGGAAATCCTGTTGTTGCCCTGTCTTGTGGAGATCCTGTAGCTTTGGGTGTGCAGGATTGGCTCCTTCACATGCTTCAGCAGATCATAGATGAGGTGGATCCTGGGTAGTTACAGGATTGGTCAGCCTGACAGCTCTCCCCTGCTTTCACCACAAGGGTGAGCTCTCCAGCATTGCCCTGGCTAGTTTACCCCTTGCAGTGACTGGCAAGGGGCAGGGCCAGTTCTCCTGCTTTCACATCTTCAAGGTCAGCTCTCCCACATTATACCTACAGGACCAGCTCTACTGTGTTCACAGGTGCAGGATCCACTCTCCCAAGTGCTGCAGCTGGTAAGGGGCAGGAATAGCTCTCCTGCTCTTACGATCTCAGGGCCAGCTCCCCCATCTGCCACATGCTGGGGTGGTGGTGGTAGGGAGTGAGGAGATCTCTTGCCCATCCACACCACCGTATGGCAGATGAGGGGTGGGGCCAGATCTCCCATGCTCATGTTCTTGGGATGATTCACCCACAATCTTGTCAATAGGGTCATCTCTACTGTGCTGCTGAGGCAAGGTGCAGGGTCCACTTTCCTGAGTGCTGCAACTGATAAGGGGGAGGGTCAGCTCTCTCACCATTTGTTGTAGGTGGTGAGGGATGAGGGGTGAGGGGCAAGGGGCATGGTGGTCAATAAGAGAAGGCATGATAGAATGGTAGTTTTTTATCTCTTTCATTTCTTTGTGCATCTTAGATTGGGAGGGATTTTTATGTGACATAATTTCATAATTGTTAGCACTGGAAAAATATCACATTGAAAATATGAGCAGAATCCAGATTAGGAAATTAAAATAAGATTAAGTTTAGCCACAGTAGAAAGCAAACTCATGGCTCTATGAGAGCTCATATTCTGGGGACTCAGTAGAATAGACTCTATCAGAGCATTCTTGTTGTTCACTAGTATTCCTTAACCAATGGATCTTGGAACTCTAGGTCCAATGAAGTTACATTAAGACATTTATTAACCTTCTCTTATAGGTAGTCAGGAGCTAGGCTTGTATTTCCATGTTCTTGGTCTCTTATTTAAGAATGAAATAAAAGCCCTTCAGTGATTGGAAAGTAATGAGGAAATTTTATTTAAAGCAAAGTGATAGAACAAATGAGAAAGAAACACAGTCAAGAATGCCATATGAATGAGGGCACTCAAAGGCCTGGATGATTGGGCTTATAGAGTTCAGGAGAGGAACGAGTTTGTTTACTAGGGGAATAGTTTGGGTGATTCTCTATTTTGATTGACAGATATAGATACTGTCAATCAGATATATTTACTTACCACTGCACACATCACTCCCCATAATGCATCCTATTTTAATCATATACATACTCAATTATGCATGGACATATTAGAGGTTCTCCCTAAAATTTCACTTTGAGACCATAGTTTGCCTTACTGTACATGCATTCCCAAACCATTTTAGGGTTTTCTTATGGTTCCTGGATTGTGTGCCAGATGTGCTTGAATAGCATTTTATTTCTAAGGGGGAGTAATTTATTTCCATTGTTTAAAGCAGGTACAGGTGCAGCTTGATGCAGGTATGAGGTCCTTTGTGGTTAACAAGTTGCTAGGTGCATTGTTCAGAGAAGGATGTATGCACAGTCCAAGCCAAGTAGAGTCTCAGGTTGTAAACTACCCCCTATGCTTGCCTGTCTCACTTTAATGTATTTTACATTTTCTATGAGCTGAGAAAATAGACCTTATGATGTGCCAGTTACTTTTCAAATCATCTAGCTTCACTAAAAGGAATACTTTCCAGATATCCTAATGTATTCATAGTGGCTGCTAGATCCAAGTGAGGGTCAGCAACATTTTAGTTTTTTAAAACTTGAAACAAAAATTCTAAACTTCTTTCTATATTTCATCTAAGCACTCAGATGCAGTTTTTTTTATTGAATGTTGAATTTTTATTGACTATCTAAGTCCCCACATGGATACATAGATTGTAAAGAAACATTTTGCTTTATCCAAGTCCTGCAAGAAAATAATTATGGCGCATGGATTTATAAGCAGAGGGATATAAAAGGGAGCTCTAGGTGTTTTCCTCTGTTCTGTGAGGAATATGAATATGATGTCTGATGTCTGAGTGGCCCTTTTAGATAAGTGTGGGAGAATGTGTGCTAGACATAATAGAACATTCATATTCATACCCTATACCTGTTGCCTGGACATGACCTACGTAAGATCAAGCCTGTCAACATTCTAGCATGGAATGAGAAGGAGTTAATTAGCCCTACCTTCAACTAAGCAGCCATAGACAGTTGACAGATTCAGTGGAAAGGAAAATCAGTTTTCCCTAAGGATGTGGCTCCTTGTAGCTCTATCACATGCCAGTGCATGTCCCCCACACCCCCAAGTATATAGACAAATCAAATTGAAATCAATGAGTTTCTGAGTAAACAAGGAAAAAAAAGAGGATATGAAATTGAGGAGGCATGGGAGTGGGTAGGAATGGAGCAGTTAAAGGGAGCAGTGTGTACGTGGGTGAATATAATTAAAATGCATTATATGAAATTCTCCAAGAATCAATAAAAGTATTTAAAAATATATCATATACAGATTTAAAATTCTTAAACAATAGAGTAAAACAAAACAATAGAGAGACAGACAAGGAAAAAAAGAATATAGTAGTCCAGCAGGTCCCTGCTGTCACAGCACACTAACTAACCTCAAACTTCATTTATATGATTGGGGCAACAGTATCTGTCTTTTCAACCATTATTTCCTTCTACCTTTGCATCTGAAACTACTTCCAGTGATTCACTACACTTTCTACAGGCCATCCTTGAATTTCACGTTCCCTCTGCATTGTAGACACGGTGACTATGAAAGTCATCCAGCCTCTGGGTTTTTTTTTTGGGGGGGGGCTCCTTTTTATTCTGAGTAGAACTTCCCACTGTGGTGCAGACTCCCTCCTATGTGTGAGCTGATGGTTCAGTATCTGTGGTTTGGGGTTTTGTCATGTTGAGAACTCTCACCACTTTCTTATCTCCTCCATCCCACCAAACCTTCTCCATGTATAAGTCACTAAATTCCTTCTGAAGAAAATGTGAGAACTGGCTTTCTTAGATTTCTTGTCCCATCTGATCCAGCTGGAGACCTGATGTGAAGTGATAGAACTTGGAATAATCAGAAAACATCAAAAATTTATACTATTTTAAAGATTCCTTGAGCTGAAGGACTTAGGGCAGATTTGAAAAGCGCTCCCATACAGGGGTGTGTGTGTGTGTGTGTGTGTGTGTGTGTGTGTGTGTGTGTGTGTGTGTATCTTTGTACTTTTTGGAATCCACTCATGTTTGTGCTTGTTTGGTGGATAGTCTCTCCTTGGAAACTATTTATTGCTGCTAAGGTTTGCGGCACAGCCAGCCCTACAGATAATAAATGGGTATGTGTGCCCACAGCACAGCATAAATAGAGTAACTGACTTCAGCTTGTTTATTGTTAGGTTGGTATGTAAGCAGTGGGGCTTCACTCCTCAAGTACATGTATGTGTCTTTCTGGGTAGTGGGAATACAGAATACAGGAACTTGAAAATGGACTTGGTGTTCCCTCATTTTCCTGTAAGCATTTTTTTTTCTTCAGATGTTACATGAATGAAGATTGCATTAATTTGCATAATTTCCACTGTAATGTTATTTCATGGCCTAAGTGCTGACAGCTATGGAGTTTGAAACACGATTTCTTTGGCTGGGCTGGCTGATTTGGCTCCCTGACGAATATGAATTTGAAAGATAACTGGTAATTACTTAAATGAAAAGGATTTATTTGGGGCTGCCCTGGGTGAAGCCTTCCCACTCCTTAAACTCCAGACTGTCCAGACAGGAATTGTTGATGACTATTATGTGCAGATTTTATTTTTATTCTTACAGACAAGGAGAACAACCTTGTTTTTTTTTTTTATTTTAATTTTAATTTTTCAGTCCAGTTACAATAGAAGCCTTTGTCACAATCTGGTCAGCCAAACAAAACAAACAAATGCTACACCAAAGATAGCTTACAAGCATCTAAACCAAAACCAAACCGTGGAGGAGCATGAAAGTATTCCTCTTGGCCAACATGGGCCTATATGATAGGAAAAAGAGAGATGATACATCAATAAATTGTCATGAATCCTCAACCCCATTAGGTGTTCTCTTTATGACTTTGGGCAATTTATACAAACCTATGTGCCCTGGTTTCCACAGTCATTAAAATAAACAGAATAATAACTACTTCACGCAGTTTTGAGTATGAGATGAGATCATACAAGTACAAATATTTTGTAAAATACACTTAAGTGTTTATTAGCAATAAACTAATTAAAGGAGTGACTCGTACTCCCCACACTTCCAGCCTAGTTTTCCTTGTAAGTAGCTCCTACAAATTTGCATTTGAGATAACAGGGATGTTTATAAGGATGTATCAGATGTGGCCCAATGTGCAAAGATCTATTCTGATAAAAATGAGAACCTTTCTCGTACAGTCCAGATTTTTTGCTGTTGTTGCTAGAAACTCATGAGAAGGAAAGAAGGCAAAGGAGACACACAGTGCCTTTTCCCTTTTTGGTCTTGCAAATGAGAGGTAAGAAGTGCTTAAAAAGTCCACGACAAATAAAGCATTGTTTCCATGTCAGCCCTGCCTGGAATAGTGAACAGCTTGTGCTTAAGATTTATTTTATTTTAAATTTATGTGTATATGTGAATGTTTCTGGGTATGTCTGCCACATGTGTGAAGTGCCTAGAGATACTAGAAGGGAATTAGATCTCCTGAAGTTAAGAGTGTTTGTGAGCTACTTGATATGTGTGCTAGAGAATGAACTTAGGTCCTCTGGAAGAGCAGAAAGCACTCTTACTCACCACCTCTCCAACCCTGGGGTCCGTGTTTAAGAACTACACATGACAAGGTCCTCTGCTGGGAACCAACCCATAAAAAACAAGTGTAAGAGACTTAGTCATGGGGAGAATTTTGCACAAGTGGGTTTGGTAGATCATTATTCAAGAGACTATGCCAACACCTTAATTAATTTAGATAGCTATTAAGTATAAAGGAAATTTTGTTTCCTGGTCGAGATAAGCAGATCTACACATCAGATTTTGACATTAGGCAACTGAGAAACAAATTAACCATTCCTGTTTATTGTATGAGGCTTCTTTGCCCTTGTCATTTTGGAGTTTTTCGGGATGATTCTTGTTTTGAGTTCCAAAGTCACTAATACCATGACAGGCCCCTCAGCTAACACAGTCAGAAGTAAACATACATTGTTATGGTTGTCACAGGAATCTTCTGAGAGTCATTAAGAGGTCAAAGTTTAGGATCTGTAGCTCTTATGAGAAAGTGAGAAAGGAGAAGTATATGCCTGAGGTCCTCTTAAGGATTGTTCACAGGCATGTGCACCCATACATACTTGTGCACACACATGCTCTCAGAATTCCTCCTCATACATTTAAAAAACAAAAACAAAACCAAGGTCATGGATTTTGTGGATTAGATATTATTTATGTACTGATTGTGGAGATAAAAGAGAAATTTTGCATTTTGCAGCAAATACATTACATTTGCATCAAATGTAAAATGTAATCAAAAGTGCACCATCAGTCTTCTTATAAAAGACTGCCTAATTTAGTTGAGTCAAGATGGAGAAAAAGTGGAGCATTTTGAAGGGTTGATCCTCTTTTGTTTAATGATGTTATCTATAGGGTAGGAATTTCAGGAAAGAGGATCAGGAGTAATTTTGGATAAATGCAGTTGCACATGGCTGCTTCAAGGGACTCCCTGCAGCTTCCACTCCACCCCTGCTTCTCACAGCTGCCTGCAGTTGTTTGTATGATGATAAGAATCAGGGATACATTGTTGTTGTTGTTGTTGCCATTGTTTTCTCTGTTTGAAAAAACAAAACAAAGCAAGGCTAGACTACTTAAAGGTTTGACCATAAAAAAGCCCTGGAGGGTGGGGCCCTCATGGCCTCTGCTGCCCTCTAGGTAAGGACTGTGCCTTTAGTGCTTGGCGTGGGGACTCCAACTGTTCCTAAAATTGTGGTTATGTAAGACTTCAGTCCTGCTCTTGAGAACTGAAAAGTAACATATTTTGTTTACCCAGTACTGCTTTCTTTTTATTCCCATGTTTGTATTATAAATGAGTGATTTAGATCTAAAAAAAGTACATGTAGGCTCTGTGCCAAGGCCTAGCTCCAAACATGAATTTTGTGATTAAAGTATGCAATATTAATCTTTGCTTGACAAAAACCTAGCGAGAATAGTTTTGTTGTTCTTATTAACATTTAGCTAATCAAAAAGAAAGGCATTAGAACTAAAATGCATGGGCTAGGAGGGAAAGAGAGTTGCTGTGTTGGGCTCTGACCAGTGTAGATGTGAACTTGATCTTGTGAAAACAGATTTTTATTTCTTTTGGTATGGAAGGAATGCAGCTAAAGATGATTGAGATTAATGCTATGTCTTCCTGTTTCTCATTCTCTTTGATAGTTTCCCTTGTGTGGTGAGATTATCCATTTTCCATTATTGCTTTTTCATCTCAGAACTTTAATATTTAAATGATATATATCTATAATATTTAAGGTACAAAAGTGAAGAAAAGGCAATATTTATTTATTAGACCAATGCTATTTTTCCTGAGCTTGATTTCTGAGCTACACTCTATACTGGGCGTTGTCTTTGTTCTCTGGGAGCTCACAGCCTTGGGGAGCACTAGACCTGTGAATGAGTGACCATAGTGCAATGACATTAGCACTACCATAAACCAGAGAAGGAGGGTTATGAGCCCTGTCCTGTGTAGAAACTCTCCACAGAGCAAGAAAACTCACACAGAGGAGAGGATCCTCCACAGAACATGGGAACCCTCAACAGAGGAGAGGACCTGCCATTGAATAGGTGAACCCTTCACAGAGGATAGACTACCACAGAATAGGGGAAATCTCCACAGAGAACACAGACTTTTCAAAGAGTAGTCTAACCATCCACAGAAGAGGGGACCCTCCACAGAGGAAGAAGTGTGAGACATTTTGTAGCCACAGGAAAGAGCCTGGGCCCATCTCTGAACTCAGGCTTGTCCAGATTATAGTATACATAACCTGGTGGCTGGATAGCATGAGGATGATGGAGTAGAAGGATGTGGAATCTCAGATAGAATGTAGGAACAATTGGAATGATTCTTCTGTGGGATGTTTCCGATCATGGACTTTATCTTTTAGACACAAGAGAAAGCAGTAAGCTTAAAGGAGACAAAAATTTTATAGATGTTAATTTTAGGAAGATAATTTTAGTGTAGTATAGAAAAAATGCATTAAAAAACCAGAGCACGTACTTAGGAGGCCATTGCAAATGTAGCAGACAGAAAGGGATGAAGCCATCATTATGAACAGTGACCCAAGCGAGGTGGCAGATATGGCAGAAGCTAGAAGAACAGGATGCAATGATAGCATGTGAGAAGGCTAGGGCATACTGAGGAGGGTGATAGGGATTAGGGATTGGACAAAAGGGTGGTGCGTGAGACTATGAGTAGAAGCAGCCAGATTCTGGAGGAGAGGGAGAAGGTTGTAGTGACTGTGAAATAGTCTGGGTGCAAAACCATGACTGCTTTAGTTTGGGAGCATATAGGACATGTTAAATGATATAAGCTAACTCATGGCACACTTGTAAGTCCTGGTCTCAGGCAGCTTCTCATCAGACAGAAAAAGAAAGCTGTATTTCAGTTGGTGGGTTAAATACCCCTTTATTCTTCAGATCCAAAGGCTCTATACTTGGTTTGTGCTTGAGTTGCCGGTTGTTACAAGTGAAGAAAACTGACACTAATGAAGGTTAATGAGTTTACTAAAAGTGCTGAAAACTGAGGCAAATCAGACCAAGAGTATATGGTTATGTTTGATTCTTGGAAGAAGACAACTTTGATAAGTTAAGAGCTGAAAAATTAAAAACACATTCTAACATCAGTGCATCAGTTGCGAAGTATTTTGATTCTTATTTGGCCTTTAAGACTTTATCTGTATGAAAATAATTTAAGCTTGATTTACACATAATGCTATGTGTGTATATATGTGCTTGTTTATGTGTAAGTGCATGTGTGTATGTGTGTACATATGCATGTGTTGCCAAAAACTTTACTGAATTTTTAGGAAAAAATAGTTTGAGTCTCTTCCAGAGTTATAATGGAGGAACTGGACATATTGAAAACTTGTGCTTACATAAAGAATATTCTTCCATATTAATTTTGTATGTCATATGCAATATTTATAGTTACTATACCTAGGTAAACAGAATTTTATGGTTTTTCTAGGAAGGGGAATTTTTCATTTTGACTGAAGGTGAAAGTGAGATTCATCCTATAAAACAATAAAATACAAGCTCCACAAGTCAGGTACGAGGTGATTGTTGAGGGATGGTAGCTGTTTCTTTGGCTGTAAATCCACAGTTCTGTTACTACACGACAACAGCAGAGCCCCCATCCCTGTACCATCCTGTACAATTAGCACAAATTAAAAATATGGCAGGAAAATGAACCACTGAGACAAGAGAAAAAGGAGTTGATAAAAGCAGACCCCAAGATGACACAGAGTTGGAACAGTGATGACAAATTAACTGTTAATGAACATTCCCAAGGAAGAGGCATTGCATTTCCGCTGCTGCAATAAAATACCAAACAAAAGCAACTTCAAGAAGGAAGGGCTTGTTTTGGTTCCAAGTTTGACACAAAGAAGTTGGCAGCAGGAGCTTGAAGCAGCTGGTCACCTTGCATCTGCAGTCAGGAAGTAGAGAGAAATGAAGGCTTCAGTTCTCTCCTTTCTAACCCACCTTAAGGATGGGTCCTTCACACCTGGGTTAACTCAACCAAAATCATCTTTCACCACATAGCCAGAGACATGTTTCCTAGGTAATTCTAGACCTTGGCAAGTTGGCAATTGATTTTAACCATCACAGACACAAAGAACAATATTTTAATGAATAATGTATAAAATTTTCTAAGATTTGCTAGAAAATATTAATTTTCAGATCTAAGACTCTCCCCCAAAACCCAATAAGAGAAAAAAAAAATCCAATAAAACCACATGTAGATAAAGTAGAATTAAAACTCCAAGAATCACAATGATGAGGGAGGAAATCTGGCAAACAATTATAGTAAACAATGTACTCTATGTCAGAGAATGGTGACAGAGATGACTACATATAGAAGTCAGCAGCAGCCAGGCGGTGGTGGCACACGCCTTTAATCCCAGCACTCGGGAGGCAGAGGCAGGCGTATCTCTGTGAGTTCGAGGCCAGCATGGTCTACAGAGCTAGTTCCAGGAAAGGTGCAAAGCTACACAGAGAAACCCTGTCTCAAAAAAGCCAAAAGAAAGAAAAAAAAAAGAAGTCAGCAGCAGTACCTTGGTGTGTGTGTTGAAGGAGAACAACATTCTGTTAGCTCACACCTGTCTATCTGAGGAGATAGAACACATATATGAAAATAGGATTTTCTGCTTCTTTGTTTGGTGTGTTAGTCAGCTTTGCATCACTGCAGACTAACAACTGAGGCAGAGAATGTACAAAAAGTAAAGGTTTATTTAGCTCACAGTGTTTGAGGCTCAAAGTCCAAGATCAGGTGGGTCCTTGACTTGGATACTGATTAGGGCAGGCATAGAGGCTTGTTCTTATGGGAGCTAATTGAGGAGCAACAGCTATATCTCAAACAGTGGAAGTTGGGGCGATGTGCTGTGGAATGTCATTCTGTATGCTGTGAATGTGTGTTGCTCTGATTGGTTGATAAGTAAAACGCTGATTGGCCAGTAGCCAGGCAGGAAGTATAGGAGGGGTGAGCAGATTAAAGGAATGCTTGGAAGAGGGAGAACAGAGTTAGGAGTCATCAGCCAGACACAGAGAAGGCAAGATAACAAGGCAGAATTGAGAAAAGGTACCAAGCTATTTGGCTAAACATAAATAAGAATTATGGGTTAATTTAAATGTAAGAGCTAGTCAGTAATAAGCCTGAGCTAATGGCCAAACAGTTATAATTAATATAAGCCTCTGTGTGTTTTCTTGGGGGATGCAGGTAGGAGAGATTTGTCCTGACCACCAGCTGGCCAGGACACAGGAAAACTTTTACTACAGTGATGTCCCACAATTTCTATCAAAAGCATTCCCTGTGTCTATGGACCTCCTATCATGCCCCACCTCTAAAAACTTCATAATAGCTCATTAATACTGACACTCTCAGGGCCAGCCTTTAAACATGTAACTTTGGAGGCCTTCTACATCCAAAACATTTGGGAACTAGTGAGTTAAAGAAAATAATATTCACTATCGTTTGAGTTCTCAGTCATTGAAAATTTCTAAAAAGTGATCCCTCTCATCCATCAACTTCTAAGTGTTTGGGTGTTTTTGTTATTGACATAGACCACAAAATACTTATTCACAGATTGTCTCAAGGGATTTTGTTTGTGAAATACTTCTGGGAATGTTCAACATCAGGAATGGAATTTGACTACATTTATTGCTTATGTTTATTTTAATGATATTCCAGTTGAAGTGATTTTGGGAAATAATTAGCAATATAGTCTTTTGAGTCTATAATCATGGAAACATGTTGTTTTATCTATATTGCCTTTTCTTTCCTCTACTAACACACTTTCAGAGTTGAACGGTTTTGGATTATTGCCAGGTGAAACATTTTCCAGCAGGGCTAAACTCTTCAGTGCTGCTTAGTTAGGCTATTTAGATATACATGAAAATAGAATTCACCTAGAGTTTTCAATGCATATTTTATGAGAGTAATAGTGCCAGGAATATAGATTGAATTGCATTACCATAAAATCGTTACCTTTTGGGTCTCTATTTCATCAGTATTTATGTGTACTCTTATGTGTAGCTATATACAAGGTATTGCAAAGTAAATGCAACAAAAAGCAAGTCATGAAAGTAGTTCAGAATAAATTGCAAATGACTTGAGCATCTAATTAAAGAAGAACTTCAGTGTTTCAACTTTAATTCAGTGAGGGATTAAGTGCTTAGTCCTTCTATGTGATTGAATGGTGGGTGATCTTGTCCCCGGAGGGTGCCAGAGACACAGAGTTTAAGAGGTAACTTACTTTGTTTTGTATTTGTTTGCTGTTCCTATCTCTTATTCCTAAATCCTAAAAGTCTAATGTGTTTCCTCCCAGACTCCTAGTGCTTCAGCACTGATTGAGTTGGGTGGTGATTTAGTGTTACAAAGGTAATTAAAAAATATAGTGGGGACCTGAGCATGTAGCTCAGCTGGTGGAACCCTTGCCTAGCATCCTTGGAGCCCTGGGTTCAATCCCTAGCACTACATAACCTGGGAATGATGGCATATGCCTCTAACCCTTGCACTTAGAAAGATCAGAAATTCAAGGCTGTTCTTGCTTTCATAGCAAGTTCAAGGTCAACTAAGTATACATGAGACCCTCTCAAAGAAAAACTACCCCTCCAGAAAAAAAAAATAGTGGACATTCATGTATTTGCATTATTCTCTATCTTATTCCCTCAAGGAATTTGCAAGTCCCAGTCTCTTTTTCCCTCTGAGCTGAAGTCTTCTAAGATACTTCTAGCAGTGGCTGTTTACTTGGCAATTCCTGGAGCAGTCTTCAGTGTCAACCCTTTGAAATCATGTTAGAAATGCATGTCCCAGATCCTTCTGCCAGTGTACTAAATCTGAGACTTGCAGGTCTCATGGAAGTCTGCAGCTCCAAGGAGATGGAGAATCACTGTGGAGGAGATAGGAAAAACTTTCTGAATAGCCATTTCCATTCTGTCGACCACTCATCAGTGGGAGTGAAGTGGAATCCAGGGGTTCTAGCTGGGTTGGGAATAGATTAGGATGAGAACCATGTTCAGGTTAGTGGAGAATATTAGGTAATTTAACAAAAGTTGGGAGTGACTGGTATTTACTGAATGTTTTCCTGTGGATCAAGCCTTCTGGAGTCTTTAGCTCCTTTCATGCTTGATAGCATAACTCAGGTCTGTACTATTATCACTCAGGTCTGTACTGCCATCCCTCAGGTCTGTACCATCTTTACTCAAGTCTGTACCATCATCATTCAGGTCTGTGATGTCATCCCTCAGATCTGTACCATTATTCCTCAGGTTTGTACCATCATCACTCAGGTCTGTACCATCATCACTCAGGTCTGTACCATCATCACCACAGGTCTGTGCTGTCATCACTCAGGTCTGTACTATCATCACACAGGTCTGTACTGCCATCCCTCAGGTCTGTACCATCTTTACTCAGGTCTGTACCATCATCACTCAGGTCTGTGCTGTCATCACTCAGGTCTGTACCATTATTCCTCAGGTCTGTACCATCATCACTCAGGTCTGTACCATCATCACTCAGGTCTGTGCTGTCATCCCTCAGATCTGTACCATTATTCCTCAGGTTTGTACCATCATCACTCAGGTCTGTACCATCATCACTCAGGTCTGTGCTGTCATCACTCAGGTCTGTACTATCATCACACAGGTCTGTACTGTCATCCCTCAGGTCTGTATCATCTTTACTCAGGTCTGTACCATCTTTACTCAGGTCTGTACCATCATCACTGAGGCCTATACCATCATTACTCAGGTCTGTACCATCATCACTCAGGTCTGTACCATCATCACCACAGGTCTGTATCATCTTTACTCAGGTCTGCACCATCATCACTTAGGTCTGTACCATCATCACTGAGGCCTATACCATCATTACTCAGGTCTGTACCATCATCACTCAGGTCTGTACCATCTTTACTCAGGTCTGTACCATCATCACTCAGGTCTGTACCATCTTTACTCAGGTCTGTACCATCATCACTCAGGTCTGTACCATCTTTACTCAGGTCTGTATCATCTTTACTCAGGTCTGTACCATCATCACACAGGTCTGTACCATCTTTACTCAGGTCTGTACCATCATCACTGAGGCCTATACCATCATCACTCAGGTCTGTACCATCATCACTCAGGTCTGTATCATCATCACTCAGGTCTGTGCAATCATCACACAGGTCTGTACCATCTTTACTCAGGTCTGTACCATCTTTACTCAGGTATGTACTATCATCACTATTGTTTTACAACAAGGAAGAAGACATTAGCCACTGTCAAGTTTAGTAATGGTGCTAGGATTTTGATGCTGGTCAGTTAGTACTGACTTTGATGCCATAAGCCCCAAGTGGTACTACTTAAGACTTCCAACTGGCCTGTCATCTCCAATCCCTGTCTATGTAGCCCCTATAAGGCCACAGACTTGTTTGTTTCTTTTAAAGTTATACAAGAAGTGGAGCCAACTTTCATGTGCTTGTGGATAAGCTCCTGTCTTACCCATTTATTTGTGGCTTATCCCACCTCCCCTTTAAATGAATATCTAAAGCTACCTTGATCAAGGAGCATAAACATTAAATTTATTGCTTTTGTAAACAAATATTTACAGATTCTTTTCTTTGGAAAGTTTATTTCATTGTGGAAGTAATAAATTCAACTGATCATCAGGCTCTGGTTTGTGGTTTTGAAGCTTTCCAACATCAACCGAGTGGCAATGTGGTTTGGCATTTTGAATAGCAGAGGCAGTATCTATGCAGTTGGATGATTTTAAAAGCAGTTACTGCTTGAATGGAGACCCCTTCCTCCTGATTGAAGCTCTCCTTCCCTACCTTCAAAGCTTTATTGGATGATGAAAGATAGCTTTTAAGGTTTCATTCATGAGAATTGAGGACTCTACTTTACCTCTAAGGCACTTTGTTTTCTTAACCACTGCCAATTAAAAAGGAGGACATGATGCTTTAAACAAGACATAGTATACTAAATAGAGAGGAAGAGGTTCCCTAAATTACATTTTAATGTGACCATATGGCAATAGGAAAGTAAAAAATTGAAAGTAACCTTCAAAGTTACAAGTTAGTTTTACGTAAGCCCTGTCATTCCCATCATGCAGATTCAATTTAGCAGAGGAGAATAAAAGAAGGACATTGATTTAAAAGGGAACAATTGATTTCACTCTGTTGTACGTCAGTATAAATGAATTAAAGTGTCAATATAAATTAACTCTAGTATTAGTAATTCCACAGACTTCCTTCCCACAGTCCATTTCAATAATTGAATGTTTGTCAGGCATTCCTAAAATTAAGAAAAGTGTGTGTGTGTGTAGGTGGACATATGTGTAGTTGTGGAGAGGGGACAGGAAAATGTGTAGTTACTTCAGAAATGTCAGTTATTACCCTCTTCTGCCAGGGTAGGTTTCAATTTTAAGCAGATTCCCCATAGAAGAGGCATAGTTTCCCTTTCGTTCCTTTCCCTTGACCCATGTCCTCCACCCTTGTTTCTCATACCACATATTGTCACAAACACAGGAATAGCTTTGTCCTTGACTTTTTCAAATATATATATTTTTATTGCATGAAGAGTGTTACTATAGATTGCTGCCCCTGCCCCCTCTTTTTCACATAAAACTTGTGTAATGTCTAGAGAACAATGTGTCTCAGGGCAGTTTGATGAGACAGTGCTTTTAGAGGTCACACTTAAAGGAATGTAAGAGTAAGTGAAGGTGGTCCCATGACAGTTTTTATTTTTCTGCCCCAAATCACAGGAAGGTTGTGAGTTTGAAGCCACATTATGGGGTACATAATGAGCTCATTGCCAGCTTGAGCTGTACAGTGAGATTCCGTGTCAAAGAAACAAGGACTTGGCGAGGGCTTAGTGGTAGAACACTTCCTAGCATGTGAAAAGCCCTAGGTTCAATTCCCCACACTACAAAATACAGCTCTGCAAGTATTTTGTAATAATAATAAAAATATTAAGGAGAAAAATCTTCATTTATTTTGCTATTTTTATTACAGTCCACCTCCTGTGTCCAATAATGCATAGGTCCCTTGTTCTTCTCTCCTCAAAATGCCTAGAAGTTATGTCTTTCCACTAAGATCCTTTTGACCTGTGCCCACTTGCTCCAAACTGGACTGCTTATTAGTGAGTTTCCTCACATGATATAATCTCTTTTCTCTCTAGCTTATCCATTTAAAGTAGCTGATAGACAATGAATGTACCCCTAAGCAAGGACTGTGACAACACGTATCAGATCCTGTGGCAATGGAGGAAATAACATCACCCGTGTTCTTGTGGTTACCTCATTACTTCATGCCAGCCTTTGTAGAAGAAGTTTGCGAGTCAAAACAAACAAACAAACAAACACTAGTGAAGATAAACCTCCAAATTAAAAACGGAAAACCATGCATGTATACGAAACATCTGTTTGGCTGCTTTTGTCTCCTTTGCATCCTTCTCTGGCCCTGTGTTGTCCTGGAAGCTGCCTCCTGATGTCTCAGTTACCTGACTTAGGTGTGGCCCCTCAGTTTTGTTTCCCTGAGTGGAAGTTACAGAACCAGGGCTTCTGGGCAGCTCCCCTCCTCTGTCTGAAGTACCTCCTGCCGTGGAAGCAGTTTGCACTGATTTTTCCAATCTTGGTTTTAGTTCCCTTCTTCTTAGGGGAGGAAGTCACTCCTGAGAGCTCCTTCCTTTTTTTGTGTCTAGCTGTATACTGAAGCTTGGGTCAGGAGGGATTCAGCAAAAATTACACTTGTAGGAGAGGAGGAAGGACAGAATTTCCAGCAGAGTGTGGAGGGTGAAGGGAGAGAAAGAGACTGGAGAGGTCTAGAGGGGCCAAAGGAAGCTGAGAGTCAGAGTGAGAGACGACAGTGTTCCCACTGATGTAATGGGTTTGATGAGCTGGACTTCCAGGATGTAGGAAATTGGACTTGTGGTCATCGGTGACGTAGGAGAAATGGTTAATATTTGTTGAGGGTTTGGTATGTCACGCCCATGCTAGGTGACCCAAATACTTCACCTTCTACACTAAAAAGAGTCTTTCAGGCTAGAGCCCTTGATGTGGCATGACTGCCAGAAACTCCAGGCTTGCTGATGTTTTATTCAATCAACTCTTGGTATTTTATTCAATCAACACTTGTCTATAGTCATCCAAATTTCCTCATTGTCTTCTCATCTCCCAAGTCCCTGAAACTTGAGAATACTATGTGCATTAGTTGGTACTAATATAATAAATTATTGAAAATATAGTAGCTTAAAGTAATACAGAGGTGTTATGTAGATGGGTCAGGTAGTCAGAAATTTAAAATAGGTCTCACTAGACTTAACTGTCTGTAGCTTGGAGTTTCTTCTGGAGACTCATGAGGAGGATGGATTTCTTTGCCTTTTCCAGCTTCTAGAAGCTTGGGGTGCCCTTCTGTAGTCAACCACAGCCAGGTTTTTCAAACATGGCATCAGTCTGTGATGAGTTCCACTCCTTCTGTTTCTATATATAGAAGACTCCTGTGCTTATTCAGGGCTCTGGTATAAATTAAGTATGAAATGTACCCCCAGAGTTTCAGGTTTAGAACTTGGCTCCTAGCTCATGGTGTTATTTTGGGGATTCTGGAAACTTTGAGAGATGGGATCTAGTTGGAAGTAAGTCCTGGGGGATAGCTTGTTCTTGATGAGGTAATCTCTCTCTCTCTCTCTCCCCTACCTCCCTTCCTTCTCTCTCTCATTCCTCTCCTCTCTTCTTTCTCTTCCTTTCTTAGTCTCTCCTCCCCTTCTTAATTCTCTCCTTCCCTTCTCTCTTCTTCCTATCTGCTTCTCCTTCCTTCATTTCCCCCATGATCTTTTGCTCAAGTACATAGACCAGATGACCATTGTCTGAGCTCCCTGAAATCACGAGCTAAACTGGAGCCCTCCTCCTCAGAATAGTTTTTCTTAGATATTTTGGTCACAGCTATGCAAAAACTAGTTAACACAGGCCCTCTCAGAATTGGTGGGATGACTGCTTAATTTTAAAATCCTATGATCGGCAATCTCAATTTCATACCCAAACCCATTCCCACCCTTGTATCACCATACAACTCATCAATAGGCTTCAGGGATTTGGATGTGGGTGTCTTCAAGGGGGCAGTATATTATTCTGCCCATTCTGATATATCACAAAGCAAAAGGAACTTTGTACATGCAATTAAGATCATGAAGCTTGAAATAAGATTATCCTGGATTGCTCAAACCATTGGAATCACATAAACTCTTCCAAGCAGAGAAAGTGGCAGAGGACATTCTCTGCTTGGAGTCAGAGATGTGGTGGAGGGGAAGGTGACTAATGACACATAGCTTCAGAGTCAGCCTGTACACTGCTGCTAACTGAATTTGTTTGTATTCCCAACCTGTCTGTCTAGCATTTACAGAAGGACTTGGCTTTCTTTTTATCCTCTTTCAAGCCCAAGGCCTGACTTTACACTCTAGCAGCCAGATACTCTTTTGTTTCCCCCTCTATGGACCTCCCTTCCAAAGTCCAACCAATTTCCTGTGGCTTGTTTCAGTGTCTCCAAGGTTTCAGTTCTGTATGCTCTGCCTTGACTCATGTTCTGTCCCAGGATCTCTTTTCCCTCTTCAACTTTAAAGTTATTTTTGAGTCTTCAAAACTCTGACTTTTCTGGCCTCTGGGCAGATAAATCCTGTAGCATCTTTGGTCAAGGGTCATCTTATGTATTAGACATTTACCATTATTTTGTGATCATTTTCTTGCAGTGACTTGTAAGTCATTGCCTTTTTTTGGGGGGTGGCCTCTTGGGGTGTTTTTGTCAACCACACAACAAGTTTCACTGTAACCATCAATACCTGTAACTAACTGAGTAACAAAAAGTGTTCTTATAAGAAAGCAAGTTTTATAGGTATTTCCTCGTGGTATAATTTTGTCCCCAGATTCAGTGCACTGGTTACTTTTAGGTACTTGGACTTGAAAATCCTCCATTTCTATACTTCCTCTTTTCTACTTGATTTTCAGTTCTATCATCCCCCACTCACCTCCTAAACCATGCTCATGTGCAGATATCTGGAGTTACTTGGGGATTCCAAGACCTTGTCACATGCCAATCTGTCTTGAATCCCTGAAAGTTTGATATTAGAACACTTTATACAATTTTCATCCTTGCAATCTCTCTGCACATGTGAAATCTCCCATTCTGCTTTGAACAACTAACAACTAATCTGGTCAGAATAATTCAAATTATATTATGAAATAGGTTAGTTAACAGATAATCCTATTTCAACAATTTGAGTAGTAATACAGACAACAATTTGCTTTTATACTTTTTAAATTTCATAACAAAATCAAGCTAAGGGCTGGTGGTTTATGAAGAAACCTATTGCCTTCCCCTCATACCCTCTCTGACAGTAGGGGCCTTGGTACTTCTCAGTTGAATTGGTTCAATTCAGCTTTATGAAGAAATGGAATACTGGGCAATTTCTGTGGCCACTAGATGAGAAGCCAAACTAAGTACCACATCCTCCCAATTTCAGTTCAGAATGATTTTTCTTGCTTCAGTTTACCATGAAATAGTTCCCACATACCTTTCAAGTAACTCATATTTTTAGCATTTTCCTTCCTGTGTGAGTCTCAAAGGATCACATACAGCTTTGTAGAAGGCACATGAAAATGTGTTTGTTTGGGTGGAATGGAGGTAGATGAAGTTTGGTGGGAGAGGGGAATGTTGGGAGATGTCCTCTTGCTGATCACCATCTTTATATACAGGAATAAGGAGTGCTACATTTGCATGTGTTTGCTCCAGATCCAGTTGTTAATGGCTCATGGGATGGCATTAGATGGTGACTGGATCATAAGTGCTCTTCTCATGAGTGGGATTAATGGCTTTCCACAGTGTTTAGCTCACCTGACCTACCTTCTGCTGTGAAAGGATATTTCTCACTTCCAGAGGCTGTGGCCCTCACCAGGAAGCTGAACTGCTGATACCTTGATCTTGAACTTCCCAACCTCTAGAACCAGAAGAGAATAAATTCCTGTGTTTTTGTTTTCTTTTCTATTTTAAAACATATTTATTTATTTTATGTACATGGATATTTTCTCTTTATATATGTCTGTCTACCATCTGTATTCCCTGCGCCCACAGAAGCCTTCTTAGAAGAGAGCATCATATACCCTGGAAATGGAGTTACAAACAGTTGTGAGTCATCACATGGATGCTGGGAATCGAGCCGAGGTCCTCTGGAAGAGCAACTAGTGTTCTTAACTACTGAGCCATCTGTCCAGCTCCTCCTGTTCTTTCTTAATTAACTAGACTGTGGCATTTTTATAGCAGCATAAATGCACTAAGACAGAGGGAAAAGAGATGTGGGAGGTGGATTCTGTAAATGGCATTCTATGTCTAGAACATAAAGATGCTGTGGTGGAAACATACATTATGAAACAGCATGAGGGACTTTTATCAAAGTTTGGGAATTCCAGTGTAGTTGCAAGAATTCTCCTTTACCATTAAAATCCAAGTGGCCCCAAAGCTACACAACTTTGGGATTATTTCTTGTTTTACTATTTAGTCAGGGAAGTAGCCCTAGGTAGGTGTCCCAGGGTGCCTGATCTCCATTGTGTTTATCTGTAAAATTGGATCAATACTTTCCTCAAAGGGCTAGAAAGCATATAAGTTAAATGTGAGTTACCTGGGAGGTATTCAGCAAATGGATTCTATGTGACATAATCAATGTGATGGGAGATAAGACATATTCATATGATGACTTATTTGCTGGGTGGATATATTTCACACAAAGGAATGAAATTACAATAGAAGGCCAGCTTGGGGCTTGAGTGATTCTCTCGTAAATCAAAGGGAGGGTTAGGGTCTGAGGTGTCTTACTTGAAACAGACCTTGCCTATTCATGGTTGGCCTTGTTGGTTATACTGGCTGCCAGTGGAAGTTCACTCTGGGGCCTTCTCATCAAGTTTCCAAGTGGAAAGAGGTGGAAAGGTGCATGCATTTTGTCCCTTGTTCCTATTTTGGCTTCTGCTCTGGGTAAGACTACCTGACATGGCTGATTCTCTCCATGTAAGGCTTCCATGGTTGTTAAGAGGGTTAAATGGTGGTTGGTAGATGTGTCAGTCAGTAAGATGCTTATTATGCAAGCATTGTCTTGAGTTGGAGCCCCAGAACCCAAGTAAGAAAGTCTGGCACAGTGACATATGTTGGTGATACCCCATCCCAGGACTGGTAGATTCTTGGGGCTCACTGACCAGCCAGCTTTCAAAGGTAGGTGGATACTGAGGAATGACACTGAGGCTGACTTTTGGCTTGTGTGTGTGTGTGTGTGTGTGTGTGTGTGTGTGTGTGTGTGTGTGTGTGTGTAACTTGAGGAAAGATGGATTTACTTTGGCTCACTCTTGGAAGGTATATTCAGTCCATCATGAAAGGGAAGATGTGGTAGCAGGAGCTTGAGGCAATGAATATTGTGTTCAACTTGCTTTTTCCTATTTATAGTCCAGGGCGTCAGCCCATGGTGTGGTCTGCCCACACTTCTGGTGGGTCCTCCCATATAAATTAAACTACATAATCCCTCAAATGTATGCCTAGGGTCTTTTCTCCTAGGTGATCCTAGATCCTGTCTAGTTCACAATATTAACTATGACAGAAGCTAAGAAAAGCCCAGTGACTTGCATGTTTGTATTATGAAAAAGCACTAGGACACTTTTCAGTATAATAAATACTATTGTTCCATGAAAGAAATACAAACAAATTAAGAGAAAATATCATGTATTTTATATACCTATATACTATATTTTATATAGCTTAAATATATGTATGTTTATACCAATACTCAATACACAAATACATATATACACCATAAAAATGATGTGTATGTAAAAAGCATGTTTCTTTATAAATTTAATTGTACTGATTTTGAAAACCAGATTCTGATCTGATATAAAAAATAAAAAATACTTTTTTAATTCCTGTAACTTAGAAAAACATCACAGGCAGCAATAAATTCCTCTTGTTGATTTAGACTCCATTAGGGCCCAAGACTCTTGGAACAAATGATGAAATCATTGCCCTTACAAACCGGGGTAAGTGAAGGGCACTTTAACCCAAAGGGGCCCGTAGAAATTATCCACAGGAAATCTTCCCATTGTAAAAAGAGATAAACACGTTTGGATCTGAGTGGTGTTTAATCTGAATGCACAGTGAATGCCAGGAAGGGTTCATATTGCAAAGCACAGGACTTACTGAGGAGCTCCTGTACTTTCAAACCCTTGTGCTGTCTCCATCACTGGCCAAAGCTTACTGCTCTAGCTCCCTCCCTTCTGTCCTCTTTCTTTCCTCTCTCTTCCCTTTTCCCTCACTCTCTCCCCTATTTCCTTCCCCTTCTCCCTCTTTTCCTTCATTTATCCCTCCTTTTCTGTCCCTTCCCTTACCTCTCTTCCTCTTCTCCTCCCTTCCCCTCCCTAACCCTTTCAATAGCATAGTACATTGTGAGATATGCTTTTGGCACCGACTCACAGTTCCAAATACCTTTAATTTATCCATGGATACATCTAAACTCTCCCTGGCAGTTTATTGGAAATGATTATTTTGTTTTAGATTGTCGTTTATTCCCAGGTCAAGGTTAAACATAACTGTTTAAAGCAGTATGTACACAATGAACTAAAACGTCAGAAAAATATCAACTGGGACAGTTGTTTTGCTTTACAAAGGCTAAGGCAGATCTTTCTCCCAGCATGCTTTGTGTTTTCATAAAAGCCTTAATATGTACCATATGTGTAAATAAAAGAGCTAAATAAAATTCAATGGATCACCTGAGTCAAGTTATTGACTAAAACTTCTGCTTTATTCCAAGTTCAGATTGTAGAATCTGAACATCACATTGTAGATGGGAATCTCACCTTTGAATATTGGAAGATGAAATGTTGCTCCACCTGTAAGAGGCATATATGGGAGGAGCCAAGTGGTATGTAAGACGTAGCTACTTGAAAGCCCATGGATAGTCCACATATGAGTTGTCTTAATTTTTGATTGAGTAGAAATTAAATAAGAACCCATTTATCATCATCAGGTGACCCCTGTTGTTTGAGGCAATGTAACACATCTAATCACTTTTTAAGTTGGGGTCTGAATATAACTGATGGGCAGCTTGAAAAACTACAGTACAGAATGAAGCTGTGAGAGCCATGTGGCTTCAAGGTTACCTGATGGTAGATGTGCCACATGGCTCCAGAGTAAAACATGGATTTCATTGCTGGTTATTCATGGATTCATTCATTTTCTTACAAATTGTGACTTAGGCTTCCCTGAATGTCACTGAGGCAAATTCAAGAGACTATGCCTTCCTTTGCTTTTTGAAGAGACTCTACACCATTGCACTCCAGGGGCTGTTGTGTTTTTGAAATAGGATTTATTTCTCACATTAAGTAATGCTAAAAACTGTCAAGGGATATGGTCTCTCCCTATGGAGAACTGAATGTTTTACAGGCTTTTAAACTCCTGTTTTGCTTATACTAACAGTAGCTCTTATGGTTGGCATTCACTCACTAATGACCTTCCTGTGGGTAGAGAGATCCTCTTGTGAGTCTCTAAGATAATTTTGGGAAAGCAACTACAACATGGTTTTAACAGATAAATCTTTGCTTAAGCAATTACATTATGGCTTTAATAGACACATTTTGTTTATTCATAAAGAGTGTGAAATTATCTATCTAGGTGTGTTTCAGATGTTTATATATTTTCCATACCTTTACAATAAAGAATGTGCCCATTGAGAAACAGTTTTAGAGCAGAAGACACACCCAGATATACCCAAAGATCTTTTAGACTCTTTAGTATATTGTCATTTAGTCTGTAGTTTCTCAACAAGCTTTAAAAACAGAAATATACTTATTTTCAATATCTATATGTATGTATATCTGTATATACATACATATATAAAATAGTAAAGGAAAATTTAATCAAATTCTTTTGTGACTATGTTTTCAGTGCCTCTTGACAAGAAAGTAAAGGTAAGTGCGAATTGTTGTTAACTATTGGATTGTTCTAGATCTACTAATTCAAATGACTCTGTGTGACTGTGGTGTTAGAGTGATTAGATCACCCTAATAATGGGTCCTTCCCATTATGAATTAACAATGCTGGAATAAATGTGAGTAAACCTCATAGAACCCTTCACCCAGTGGTTTAAACAAACAGGCATTCAAACCTCTACATTATTCATTTTTTATCACACCTGTGTTGGTGAGTTTTCTGTCAGCTTGGTACAAGCTCAAGTCATTTGGAAAGAGGGACTCACCTGAGAAAATGCCTCCATAAGATTGGCCTCTGGGCAAGTGTGTCGAGCATTTCCTTGATTAATGAAAGATGTGGGAGCACTCAGCTCACTGTGGATGGTGCCAACCCTAGGCAGGCTATCCTGAGTTGTATAAGAGTACAGCTGAGTAAGCTATGAGGAGCAAGCTAGTAAACAGCACTCTTCCATGGCCTCCGCTTGAATTCCTACCTCCAAGTTTCTGCCCTGTCTCCCTCAGTGACGGAGTATTACCTAGAATGTATAAGATGAAATGCTCTTTCCTCTCTAAGTTGCTTTCAGTCATGGTGTTTTATCTCAGCAATAGAAATCCCAAGACACACCTATCTGTGTGTGTGTGTGTGTGTGTGTGTGTGTGTGTGTGTGTGTGTGTGTGTGAGAGAGAGAGAGAGAGAGAGAGAGAGAGTACTAGAGTGCTACAGCACATATGTGGAGGACAGAAAACAACTTGCAGGAGTCTGTTTTCTCCTTCCACTGTGTGAGGCCTGGAGATGGAACTCAGGTTGTCAGGCTCAGCAGTAAGTACCTCACCTTACCCGCTGAGCCACCTCTAGCTCAGTATTTTGAAAATTAACCAAGTAAACATGTCAATTTTTAAGACAAGTCAAGGACACATATAGGTGATACCTGAAAAAAAAATTAATAGTGAATAGTACCCATTTTAAAATATACAAACTCTTTAGTAAATCAATAAATTAAAATAAAAAAAATTACAACAGAATTGTAGAGATGAGCAATTGCAGGTCCAGGTCTGTTAGCTCCTTGTATATGCCATCAGAATGGAAGGCATGCTCTACATTTTCACACTGCCACATTTGGTATGTTGATCTTCATTCTCATGTGCTTATATGAGGAAGCTGCAGCATTTCCAGGAAGAATATTTATATTCAATGAAGAAGGAACAAAATATGATATTTTTATGAGGGAAGTTAGTGATTTCCTTGGTCTTCCTAATACATTTCTGTTAATGTTATGTTTCCCTCTCCTTCCCTTCATGTATATGTATGTATGGTGTCCATGTGCGCGTGCGTGCGTGCGTGCGTGTGTGTGTGCGTGCGTGTGTGTGTGTGTAGAAGCCTGAAGTTGGTGTCAGGAGTCTTAACTCTTCCAGTATTCTTTTAGACAGTCCCAGAGCTTTCAGATGTGTCTAGTCTGTCTAGTCAGCTTGCTTCAGGCTTCCCCCACCTCTGCCTTCTGGGGCTGGAATTACAGGCTAGCTGTTATACCCACCCAGCATTTATGTGGGTTCTGGGGATTAGAATTCCGGGCCTCTTGCTGGCATGCCAAGTATTACAGCTGCTGAGCCATCTCCCTACCCCTGCATTCTTTTGTTTTCTTGGCATCCTATTGGCAAGAATGATATCCCAAGCCTACTAAGCTTTCATAGCACCACTAATCTCTGAGGGGGAGACCAAGGAAAGTGGGAAGAGATAATTGGGGCCAGTGATGAAGTCTGCAAGGTTAGTGGAGTACAGTTTGTTACAACTGATGTGCCATTGGGGGATGTGCATATGTGCAGGTTGAAATGCCTTAATTTGATGCTGTGAGGGTGAGAACATTCAGTAGCTTTCGCTCATCACTGTTCATGATGGCAACTGCTGACTACAGGCAGTCTTAAGTCCTTGGAGTATGGCTATTGTGACTAAAGAATCAGTTTTTAAAATTATATTTAACTTTAATTTAAATGGTTATACGTAGCTACCAGTTTGGACCACACAAATTACACAACTCATCTGAATTATTTTGGAACATGAGATTGACATTTGGAGATGAAACTTTTTGTAATTATGTGTGATTTTTTAAAATTATAATTCAATTACAATACTTTTCTCCCCCTCCAAACCCTCACATATATGCTCTCCTCTTCTTCATCCCCATGACCTCTTTTTTCACTAATTGTTATTGCATGCATATATGTATGTATGTTCCTAAATAGAATTTGTTCAATCTTTATAATGTTAGTAGTATATATGTTTTCATGGCTGACCATTTGGTGTTGGACACCCTGCTAGTGTTCTCTTCCCTGGGGAGGACCACCTCTACTGCTCCCCATTTTCCTCAGTTGTCTGTAGTTCTTTGTATAGGCTTGTAGCCTTGTAAAACTCTGGCATGTTCACTGGCATCCGCCTTGTTCAGTTCCTGTTTGGACAGTCATGTTGGTGAGACTTTATGGGTGTAGTTTCTGATATCAGAAGGAGACACAATCTCACAGCAAATTCTCTGATCCCCTGGCTCTTACAGTCTTTCTGGACCTCTTCTGCAGTGTTCCCAGAGCCTTAGGTGTGGGAGTGTTTTGTAGATATATCCATTACTAGCACCACAAGTCTGCAATTTGATTGGTTGTGGTTTTCTGTAGTGGTCTCTATCTGTTGGAAGAGAAGCTTCCTTGGTGAGGAGTAAGGACTGTGTTTATCTGTGAATATAAGAACAAATATTTATATGGTGGTGTTAAGGATTATGCTGGTTTAGTAAATTAGAGATCATAGAGTCTCCTACAATAACCATGATTTTACTAGCTTGGAATAGTTAGCTAGGTTTCCAGAAACAGGCACAGTCTTCCTCTTGTTGAGTGGCTCTTAGGTCCAATTAGAGAGTTGTTAGTTACTGCCTAAGTATGAGTGCTTCCACTGCACCTATAGGTTGATTATGCCATGCTGGTTGTTGTTATTCGTGGACATCATAACTGGATAGAGCTGGTGGTTCTTAGAAAGCATGCACATTTCCAAACAGTCTTTCATTCTATATATGTTTTTATTTTGCATTTATCTGTAATTGCTTTATATTTCTTTGCTCAAGCACCAATCTCGAAATTCTAACTTGGAGATTGCTCTTATAGTTAGGAAAATTTATAAGTCCATTTCCTTCTGTGGCACCATTTTAATGCCATTGCAGTGACAATGGAGCAAAATGATTCTTATAGGGACCACTGGCCTCCTTGAGTTCTACTGTTATATAAACTACCAATTATCCACCCCCCAACATCATGAAATGGTCCCAACTTCAGAAACATGTGAGTTTATTTTGGATTCAATTTTATTCTTGGAAAGTTTTATGAGAAAGAAATATTTGAGAAGCCTGGGGAGCTTGGAGTGTTGAGAGACCTTCCCAGCACTGGTTTCTTCAGACACTTGGGTGTTGGTGAGCAGCCTGCCAGAGCTCTTTGGACAGAGCTCTGATGAAGTGAACATGGCCAAGCTGGAAGGGCACAGACCTCAGATGTGTTAATAGGAAACATCGCAGGCCCTCAGAGGTCTAGCGACTTGGGTGGTGTCACATGGGTTTGGGAGGCATCATACTGGGTTGAGTTTTGCCAGGATATATGCAGGAGACCCATAGACCCAGGACAGCTGATACAGTGGGTTCCAGTGAGTCCTGATCTGAAGTCATGAAAGAGGATGTGCTTGCTTGAAGATGTTAGGTTCAAGGAACAATTATTTCTCACCAAGTTTGCACTGTAGCGAGACTTTCAACATACTAGATGAGTCTTACCTGTGGTGGGGAGAAAAATTAGCCTTTACTCAGTTTACCTCCCTCAATGAGTTGCTTACCGTAGTCTAACATATGCAAACTGAAATGCATGTTCTCTAAGAGAAATAAAAAATGGGTGAAGATGCCAGCTAGATGCATGTGGTACCGTTTCATAGCAACACAAGAAACAAGTCCAAGCTGAAGAGCTGATTCAGTGGGATAGAGTCAGGAATATCGTTTGAAAATATTTTGTAGTAGAAACAATCAAGTAATATTCTGGAGGGTGGGGAGGGAAGCTGAAAATTTTGTTTTTTAAATTTTCTTTAGGTTAAAAAAAATCAAGACAGTTACACAGTCAAATCATAGCAAATAAACTCCTGGCGAAAACATTGACACTTTAAATCTAAATGGCTTCCTTATTGAGTTTTCCAATTACTGTTTTATTTATTTGGTTTTAATTTTATGCCGAGGGGAATACAAACCTATAACAGCACCTCATTAATTTACACTAATGGGGAGGTGGAGTGCTGATTGGTATGTGAGAACATGCTATTTAGACATACACAATGCTAATACAGCTGTGGTCTTAGAAAATACCCAAGTCAATGGGATGGAGCCCACTGAACTTTGAAGTTACTTCTTGTTTTCCCAGCTGGGCCCTGACTGCTACCACCTCCTGGTAGGACTCTCACCACTGACTGTTTTTGGCACTGCCTTCCAACTGGATTGCTTTTGGTCCTCTGGAGAGCAGGGTCTGTTGGTGTTCTGGCAGTCAACCTGTGTGGAGTTGGGGCCAACCTCCAGCTCTCTGTAACTTGTCGTTTTGTGAGGATGGAAAACTGTGCTTGTGAGTTAAGGAGTCTCTAAGGGTTCCTAGGTCTGGGACCCTCTCCTGGCTAATTGCTAGTTCTACACAAGTCATTCAGTCCTGTGGTTGGATATTTTATATAGTTTCTCTATATAAAATGGTTTATTGGCATCACAGAATTTAATGACAGTTGTGTATAGATTGCTGAGCACTGCATATATCCCACATGTTTATTGTTATTGTCCTCCATCAGATGCTTATTAGTTATGTTGCTCATCTCTGTCTAGTCATCTATCTATCCATCCATCACCTATCTATCTATCTATCTATCTACCTATCTATCTATCTACCTACCTATCATCTGTCTATCTATCTGTCTATCTATCTATCTATCTATCTATCTATCTATCTATCTATCTATCATCTATCATCTATCTACCTACCTAACTATCCATACATCCACATGTCTTTATCACTGATGTATTCATCTATACCTCTATCTATGTGCCTATTGACCTAAGTATCTACTGTGTATCTACCCATATATCTACCTGAATGTCTGTCAGTCTGTCTGTCTGTCATCTATCACTTATCATCTCTTTCCTCTCCTTCTTTCCCCCTCTCTCTTTCTCCTCTCTCTCTCCCCCCTCTCTCTCTATATCTATCTCTCTTTATCTCCATTTATCTGTCTATCTACTTATTTACCTAGGAAACAGAATTGTGGAGAATTTCTGTTCCAGTTACAAGAATTTCATAAAATCAGCTATAAAAATCTCTATCATGTGTCATGTATTCATTCATATTGAACTGTTTACTTTCCCAGCACCTGCTATGTTCTAGGCACTGTTTCAGACTTCCTGTTTTGGCCACTAAAAATGAGTTAGTATGTCATTGGAGGTCTGTAATCACCACTCAATGAAAACAAAGGGCTGTTGTAGACATGACAGATTTGGGAGTACATGGTAGTGGTAACCTACAGTTGTTTACAGTGAGGCCAGATCTTCTAGGGCATCCTTAGTAGAGCAAAGAGGATAGTTAAGAGCTTTGAGGAGAGGAAGACATGCTTAAAGAATGGGCTGGTTTCAGGGTACTGGGAGGTGCAGGAGGAGAACAGATGATGCCCTCAAGTGAGAACAGGGACTGTGCTCACAACTACCTTGCAATGCTGTGATGAGCAGGCTTTCCTTTAAAAACAAACAAACAAACAAACAAACAAAACAAAACAAAAAAACGATTTTATTTTTAATTATGTGTTTCTCAATGTGTGTCTGTGTGGGGGTGTATGCACATGAATGCAGTTCCCTGCCAAAGTCTGGGGAGTCAGATCCCATGGACCTGGAGTATATGCAGTTGTGGGCCTCTGCCTGTGGGGTCTGAGAATTGAGCTCTGGTCCTCTATAGTAGGGATTCTTAACAGCTTAGCTATCTCTGTCATCCCCCATGCTGAGCAGATTTTCTGATGGCTAAAGGAAGTTATTGCAAACATCTGAAAAAGTGAAGTTTAAATGAATGAGTCAGTATGTTTGAGGCTTGGTGATAACTCTTAGGAGTTTCATGTTGGGTGTCTCTGAATTCTGTGCTTGTTTGTTAATACAAGGCGTCCTGTATCCTCTTGAAAGCTGCCAACCATATACTCACAATGACCTTGAGATGGGACTTCCTCCCTATTTCCAGATGGAGCTATCTACTCCCCCACCCCCACCCTCTAATATCTAACCCCAGTGAGATTGACAAATCTCATTCACTTCAGAGCCAGGGCCAAAGAATGGATTATTTCTGAGTGTATTTACTTGATTCTGCTCCCTCTCCAGCAAGGCACTATCATTAATTACAGAAAAACAAACAAAGCAAATCCTCAACAGCTGAGCTTCCTGTTTTCAAAGACTCATAAACCTCATCTTCATAAAATAAATTAAATTTGGAGCTTACCTAGCACACACATTCATTCTGATGGATCTTTCCTCATGCTGCATTACTGTCTGCATCTTGTCCTGCAGAGTTGTCCCCCAGCTCTGATGGATCTGAAGAGCCTTGTGGGTCCTGGAAGACGTGAGCTCCATCCTCACTTGGCTGCTTCATCCAAGAGGTTTATGGAAAGTAAAGGGCACGTGTGGGCATCCTTTCTCCACAGCTTGGAATATAGAGTCCAGGGCTGTATAATGCAATGGTTGTTCTTAGCCTTTTCTGCTTTTTCAGCACTAGTGATTGAATACAGGACCGTATGAATGCCCAATTCCTAAACACGTAGTCTCCTACTTAGTTACAGCCCTAGCCCCTCTTTGAATCTGGGTTAGTGTGATGGTTTACACCTAACATAGGAGGATTGCCATGAGTTTGAGACTAGCCTGGAATAAATACTTCTGAGTGGCCTATGAGATTATATATAATTATATATTTTGTGTGTGTATATATATGTATATATATAATTATATTCTGTGTGTATATATATATATGTATGTGTGTACATGTACATATGTATGTATACATATTTATTCATGAAAACAAAAAAAAGAAAAAGAAAAAAAAGTGAATCTATTCTTGAGATCTGTAGATTACACTGATGTTATATCCTAATTGAGAGTTCTAAGTAAAAACAAACAAACAAAGACAAAAAATACCAGTTTTGTGCATTTTGAAAAATCTTCTTTCCTTTAAAATGTTTTTGTTTTGAATGAGAGCTTGAAGGTTCCCCTTTCAGGAGAAAATTAAAGGGATAGTGACAGCAAAAGCATCGTTTGTGGCTTTGAGTTCTGGGCTTCTGTTTCCTACAGCAGTTCCCTTGTCTGAAAAGCAGGCATGCCAGGTTCTGTGAGGACGGGGTGGAAGGAATAACAGCGGAATGGGACAAATGTCTCAGCTGGTCAAGCTTTTGCCACACAAGCCTGGAGACTCGAGCGTGGGTCCCCAAACCCTTGTGAAAGGCTGATGCAGTACTGCATGTGTCCTGCTGAGATGGGAGGCTGAAACAGGAGAAGTGCAGGAGGCTGCCAGTAACCTGGCTTATGCAGCAGTGCAGTGACCCTGTCTTTAACAAGCTGGGAGGCAAAACCGACACCCAGGGTTGTCCTCTGACCTCTTGTATGTGCTTCAGCATAGACACACAATTACACATACACTCATGTATCACATGCACAAGATGTCAGCAACAGCAGGAAATACAGTTTTATTTTATGAGAATTTGGCACTTTGAGAGGATTGTCTGTATATTTTTTTGAAAGACTGAAATGTAAGTATTTAATATACTGTGACTTGAATTCATTGCATTTCTGCTATTTTGCTTTTGTTTATGTCTGATGGCGTGTCTGTGTGTGTATGTGATGATGTGTATTCGCGCGTATGTGAAACTATATGATGGTGTGTGTGATGGTGTGTGCGTGTGTATGTTTGTGAAGATGTGTGATGCTGTGTGTATGCACATATGTGAAGGTGTGTGAGATGTATGATGGAGTGCGTGTGAGTGTGGATGCACATGCCTTTGTTCATCATATAGAGGCTGGAGGAGGACACTGGCTGTCCTGCTCTATGACTCTCTACCTTGTTTATTTGAGACAGGGTTTCTTCATGAATCTGGAGCAAGGTTGGTGGTCATAAACCCAATGATCTTACTGTCCACAGTCCCGCCCCCTCCCGCAGCACTGAGATTAAAGACACATGTGGCCATACATTGCTTTTTACATGAGGTACTGGGATTCAAACTATGGTCCTCATGCTGTGTGGCAAATGCTTTGACACATTCAGTCATATCGCCAGCTCCTCCAACTTTTTGATCTCCTCTCCGATACCCACAGTCATCTGGATACTGGCTATCATTGTGTAGTATATTAACTTTTCACTGGCAACCAACTCTGTTGCTCCCTCACACCATCCTTTCAAGAGGCAAAGACACAAGAACTCATGGTGTTCAGCAGTTTGGCTAATGACATGGTGCTAGGTACAAACATAGATTGATAGTGTCTACATGGTCTCAGAGGAAAAACCTTGGGCAAGTGTCAGTTCCTTCCATGTATCCATCAACAACACCATTGCTAGACCTGTTGAAAGACTCCTGGCAGGGATCATATTTGCCACCAACCATTGTTAAAAGCTATCTTTCTAGTTTGTTTTGCTGCTGCTTAGGATCTGTGATGAGGGCCACAAGGTCAAGCTTCAAAGACTCCACATTATGAAGGCCTTTCTTACAGCCATGTGCTCAGCTGAATGAGGTGGCTCTCTGAGGAAGCCATCCTCTTCCATAGGAGAATCTTGTCCTCTTCCTGGTGATCAGTGATTTCTAAGCCAGGTCCAGCAGAGATAATTTAGGTGCCCCACATGTGCTTTAATCGTAAAAGGCCTTTGCATTACTTAGAAAACATAACAGAGTGGTGTTAGAGATGGCTGACCATGTCAGCAATGGAATTTTAGTGCACTTGTAAATGGCCAGTACATTGATGGAGACCTATGTGTGTGCTTACATCTATTATTTTCTGGCTTTATCATACAGTTTCTACTGTCATGTCTGTGCACACATTTGGGCTATGATATAATGTGTGCCTCATCAGAGCTTAGCCCTGCACAGTGAGGCTCTGGGTTCAAGCCTGGCCCTGTCTATACACAGAGAATTTTCCTGGTAACACCCCACTGAGGCTTGAGTCAGGAGTCAGGGAGCAGGGTTGAGAGAGCTATAAGGAAGGTTCAGAAGTGTCTGTGAGGCCCCGACTTTGCTCATGGTCATGTGTTTTGTTTTTTTTTTTCTCCATGTTATAGCCAGGTGATACTTGCTTATAATCCCAGAACTGGGTAGTTGGAGGTAGTAAGATCATAAATTCAAGGACAGCCTGAACTGTATAATAATTTCAAGAACTTCCAGGACTAAATAGCCAGACTCTTCTTAAAAAAGAAGTGAACAACAACAAAACCCATAACAGAAAACTGAAGCCTCTGTGCTTTACTATAGTTAATTGAATAAGCACTTAAATTTTTTTTCCCACAGAATTATACACCACTGAAAGACAAATGACACAATAGGGAAAATATACTGCAAAACATTTGACAAGCTCACGGTCTATTTTATTAATATATGATTTTATAGCCTCTGTGGAAAAGACAAGCAAGGCTCAAATAAACAGTCACAGAAAGAAAGTGTAAGTTTGCGGTAAGCATGCTGAAAGATGTTTTGCTTCATTTAACTTAAGAACGATGTTCCAGTTAGCTTTAAACCCCAACTTGCCACAACCTAGAATCCCATGAGAAGAGAGCTTCAGCTGAAGAATTGCCTTGATCAAACTGACCTGTGGGCATATTAGTATGGAAATGTCTTGATTATTAGTTGTTACAGGGGAGCCCAGCCCACTGTGAGTGGCACTACTCCCTAGGCGAGTGATCCAGATCATTCAGTATAGCCTGCTCATCAGCCAGCAAGTGGCACCCTCTGTGATTCTTGCCTCACTTCTTGGGTATGAAGTAAGCTCCTGGATCACAGAAAATACTCTGTGGAATCGCACACAGGCAGCATGGTACCTTTGCTCTCTGCTTTTGACTATGGATGCTATATGACTATCTGCTTGAGTTCCTAACTTGACTTCCTTAAAATGATGGGCAGTAACCTGGAATTGAAAGCAAAATATACTCTTTCCCTCCTTGAGTCACTTTTGGTTAGGATGTTTGTCATAGCAACAGAAATTAAACAAGAACAAATTGTAAAATAGAGTAATAGTGAAATCTTGATCCTCTCATCCTGCTACTGCCCATTCAACCTTGTCTGTCTACCCTCAAGGTCCTAGCATGGCCCAACACTAGCCTAGCTTTTATGAGCGGTTCTAGTCACTAGTCATCATACTTGTGAGGCAAGTGCTTTATCCACTAAGCCATTTCCCCAGCCTTGTCTTCTTTTTCACAGTGGCCATGTAGATGTTTAAGTGATAAAGAGAATTTAAAATTGTCAGTATGATTGTGGTATTTGACAATTAATTTACTGACATGATTTTTTTTTAGATCAGCAGTCCTTGGCTAGCTAGGCTAAAGAAAACAACAAATTGCATGATAATATATTAAGTTTTTAATTGGCTAAGTTCATGTATATATATATATATATATATATTTGTTGTGTGGAGGATAGAGACTGGCATGACGATGTAATGTTTACCCTGGAGAGAGACAGGAGTGTGTGGTAGGTGGAAGTTTGGAGAAGGAGCTGCCAGTAGAATAGACTATGTGGTCAGCATGTTACCAAGAAGCTGACTGGGGGAGGAATTGTGAGCAGAATGTTATTCTTGCAAAGGGCCTGGAGGCTGACTCAACACTTCCTCTGCCTTTCTGGGCTCCGTGTTTTGCCTCTGTATTTGGCTCAGCTACTCTGAATTTAATTTCCCTAATTGAAAAAAGCCAGTGCTTAAATTGGATGAATGGTGCAGACAGACTATTCCTTGAGAGAAATGTCACTCAGAATAACCAGAGATCCTGTTGAGGTTGAATGAGTTTATGGGTGTGTGGTTGACCAGGCATAGAAGGAAGGTTTAGGGTGCCCCAGTATGTTGGGCCCATGATCTCCTCAGTCTCTTCTCAAACACTTTGGAAGTTTGCCTTTGATCTTTGAAGTATGAAGGCTCAGAGGGGTTAATTTACTTGTCCACTGTTTTCAGGTTAGTAGGTCATGGAGCCTAGATCAGAATAACTTACTCCCTAACTCAGGTGTTTTCTCTCTTCCTTTGGTCTCCTTTGTTAATTTTGTGGTATTTAATGACCCAGTGAGTATATATGTATTCCTGTCTCTTGGCATCATTACTCTTTTATTGCTGGCTACAAAGGTGATCATATTTGAGCAGTGAGTTTCAAGAAAAAGTTTAGGAGCTCCAGGTCCAGGGATAGGGTTAGGTGAATGTGGATTTTGTGGTGAGGACGGGTGACACACAAGAAAGGGGTATGCGTAGAAATCCTGCCTTCTGATTCTCCTTTTCACTTACCTTGCTGTGCATTAGTAATGATGAACTCAAGTGTCCTCACTTTTTAGATAATAGAGTAATAGTATCTCTCATAGGGTTATGTGGTGAGTAAAAGGGGAAACCTGTGAAGTGCTTGGTATACTTTCTGCCTGGTTACCTCTTCCCCACCCTGTGGTGTAGACATTTAGAAGACAATAGTGACTCCTAGGTCCAATTCTTACAACAAAACCTTTTAGGACACTGGGGTTGAGAAGGGAGCTTCAGTATGTCTTTGTGGCAATTTTACAAGCTACGGCTGTGTGGAAATAACAATGTAAAACAAAACATCAGAGAAAGCCTCTGGCCAAACTTAGACCCACTTTTCAACCTCGAGTAGAGCACAGAAAGCTACCTTGGGCTCTGTTCTCTCTTTGTGTGTGAAATTCTTACAGATTTTCCTCTTTCTACTGCATGAGATTCTGGGATACTTTTATTTTGATGGAAGGTGAGAAAGAAAGAAATCTTACAATGTATGAATGCTATAACCTCTGTCTGTGATGGATTACTGCTTCATCTTTAGGTGAACTTCAAAAAGTTTTACTTAGAAAGGGAATTATAAATTTCTCTTGAAAGAGCTTTTAGACACTTAACCTAAGGGCAAGGAGGCAATTCTATCTTAATCACAACTCAGGAACACAGTATTGTAGCATAAAAAGAAACTAAATAGGTAGCAGTCTCAACTGGACATTTCTTCATTTTCTGCCCTCTGCCCCTGAAAGCCCAAATTCCAAAGAAAAGAGACCATAATAAAGACTCAGCTTAAAAAACAAACTGGGTGGGTCCGGATTTGTTACATATTAAACCAGTCTAATGCATTCTTTATTTGTGAAATTGTAAAATTAAAATTGATTCCAGAAGAGTGAGTTTGAGACCCATTAACATTCTTATTCATTAGAGTAGTCTGCAGGATTGTGTCCAGCTTCAAATTCGGGAAGAAACTCACTGATTAGAACATATGATTTACTTGAAAATTCTTATTAATCAAAATTCACTAAAAGGATGGATCCAGTTAGGTGGTATAGTGCTTGCTCATCATGCACAAAGCCCTGGAACTGGGGGAAAATTTGCTGATAGTATTCAACATTTTTCTCCAAGCTGCATTGGTATACACACACACACACACACACACACACACACACACACATATAGCTGTATTATGATGCTTTTTGCTTTAAAAGTTGCTGTTTTGATAACTTCCTTCATACAGAACACCATCAAGGTGGGTCCAGAAGCAGATGAGATTATCTGTCACCCAAAAGGTTCCACAAAGCCCAGGAATCATAGTTTAGTGCAGGAGATATGGAGAGTTGCCTACTGCATATGAAAATACTTTGGTTTTGGGAAAGAGACTCATGGATTTCCCAGTAGCTTTTGAGAACATTTCTAGGCCTAGTACAATTTATGTTCACACAAGTAGTAGACATGATCAACTGACTGCTGGATATTACTTATATACACTGTTTAAGAAAATCACTAATCCATAAGTAATTATTTTTCATATATCACAGACAACTGAAGATATAACATTTGTAAAGATCATTTGTGTAGTTAGACCAATGTCTCTGGCACAATGTCTGTCCACAGATGGGCACTAGTAGAAGAAGATAGTGGATGACACAGAGCCCTCATTTCTCAGCAGCTTGCTGGAAACATTACTGTCATTTTTAGCAACTCTTTGCTGCTCAGCTTTCTGATTTGTGGGTGACTTCTTTTTCTCAGTCTCCCATATTTTGTGACATATTTCTTTGTACACCGTCTTTTATGTGATCATTTCATTCTGCTTCAATCTCCTCATACTCTTTGGGGAGTATATAATACACTGCCACGATAAATAATTTTTTTAATTATAAGGCCATTTTATTTTAAAAGGGATTTTAGAAAATACTAGTTAATGTGATTTTTCAGCAATGGCTGTCTACAGCCACAGAAAGCTTGATTAAATTTTAATTAAAGTAGATTTAATTAAATCCTATTGGGTGAAGCAAATGGAAAAAGTGATTAACCCTCCTTAACTGTTTCCACCAATCCTCTGCTCAGCCTTTAGGTGTCTCCCCTGGAGGGGACTGCTGTTGGTAGCAGATACCCACATCTGCCTGGAGGGATGGATCTGTTCCCTGATTTCCATGTTCACTGGTGGTCTCTACATCATATTCAAAACATGGGATTCAGTCATTTTCCCAACAAAATACTGGTGCCTAAAGAAAAAAAATAAAAAGCTACATTATTTGAACTTTATATTTACTCATGTAGCAAAAGATGTAGAGCAAAGTGTCCTGAAGTCTCCTCCCTCTTCCCCACTGATTTCTCTAATCTAGGATGACTCTTTCATACACATTTCCATAGTCTCACCATTTTTCTAAATTCAAACATTTCCTTTCTGATACCAAACATTTTTGGAAGACATTTGAAATAGAACAAAAGGGCAAGAAGTAAAACTTTAGGATTCATGCCAATATAAAATATAGTCACCATTTTGGGGGGAGATATCTTGGGGTTTTGATGAATAGTTATGTAGGGTGGCTTTCACATTGGTCCTTCCTTTTCTTCTGTAGTGATCTTTTCTGGTAGCTTTTTATCAGTATAATCATGGACATATTTATGAATGTTCTAGATGTTCATTATTTCTACTGCTAAGTAATCAGCAAATAGAAAGTCAACATAATTGAGCAGGCATGGGGAAACTACTTCCAGTCAGTATTATAGATACATTTCTTGCCCCTTCTGGTTCCTACACTCCTGGTCCACAGAATAAGCTAAGCAGGGCTTGTAGGGGCTAGAAGAGACCAAAGGGGTAGTTATGGAGCCTGCAAGGTCTGCATTAGGTCCTCTGAATAGTCTTTGTGGTTGTTTAGCTTGGGGTTTTTGTGGGACTCCTAAACAGAGGAAGTTGGGAGCATCTCTGACTCTTTTGCCTATCTTGGGACTGTTTTCCTCGTACTGAATTGCCTCATCCAGCCTTGATATAAGGATTTGTGCTCAGTCTTACTGCATCTTATTATGCTGTGTAGAGGCCTAGGAGGCCTACCCTTTTCTGAAGGGAAATGGAGGAGCAATAGATCTGGGAGAGAGGGGAAGTGTATGTGGGGGAACTGGGAGGAGTGGGGGCTGCAGTTGGGATGTCTTGTATGAGAGAAGAATAAATGATTAAAAAATGATGCATTTCTCTAGAAGAGAAAAGGGAGGTATAAGTGTTACGGCTCAGGTGGAAAGGTATTCTGGCAGTTGGGAGCCAAGGAATACCACAAAGTCACACTGCACAACAAAAGTCACACAAGAGTGTTATATGAATCTTAAATGGGTCTTATAATAATAATACAAAAGACCCAGAGCTAGATATTGGGGTAAATTCTGAAAGATCAGAGAGACAAAGGAACGAGCCACTATCACATCTCACCTCGCCAACTCCATGAATCCTCTGTTGAAAGCCTCTGAGTCCTCAGCTGAAAAGTCTTTAGTTTCTGTCTCCTCACATTTTGTATACCTTTTTCTGCCCAGCCATATCACTTTCTTCTTAGTGTTGGGATTAAAGGCTTGTGTGCTTTCTAAGCAAAGGCATGCGATCTCAAGTGCTGGGATTAAAGGTGTGTGCCACCACTGACTGACTCTATTTCTCTCCTAGTCTGAATCAATTTCATATAGTCCAGGGTGGCTTTGAACTCACAGAGATCCAGATGGATTTCTGCCTCCTGAGTGCCACCACTGCCTGGCATCTATGTTTAATCTAGTAGTGGCTTGTTCTTTTCTCTGATTTTCAGACAAATTTTATTAGGGTACACAATATATTACCACACAAGAGATTTATTGGGAGAGAAAAATCCAGGAGGGTGGCTGCCTTTGCTTTGGTGAGAAGCAGCAAGAGAACTGAGCAGAACACAGGGGTTTTTTTAGGGTTTCCTGGCTGGGGTAGGGGGTAGAACTTTCCAGAGTGGCCTAGGATTGGAGGGATTATGTGGCCTGATCTTAGGGCAACCTCAAAGATTGGTAGGATTTTATAGTGATATTTTATTTATACTGAAATGTGATTTTATTTGTATATTAATAAAGTTGCCTTGGGGTCAGAGCAAGCCATAGCAGGAGCTGAGCAGTGGTGGTTGCATGCCTTTAATCCCAGCACTTGGGAGGCAGAGTTAGGCAGGATCTCTGTATGTTTAAGGATACAGCCAGCATGGCGACACACATCTTTAATCTCAATACCAACCATAGAAGACCTGGAGGTCTGTACAGACAGGCAGTGATGAGGAGGTCATGTGGCTGGGTTTACAACCAAGAAGAAGGCAGAACAGAAAGTCTATATAAAAGACAGGACACAGGAAGTAGGTCTCTTGAGGACAGGAAAGACAGAGCAGCAGTGAAGGGTAAGGTGTTCAGCTCTCAGCTATTGTTCTGCCCTCTTGGCTTTAAACTCTGCAATTGGCACTATGTTTCTTATTTAACAAGATAGTTACATCTACAGGATTTTTTTTCCCTATAGGGTGGGATCTGGCCGCTCTCTCATCTGGAGGGGCTGGGAATGGCAGTTAGGGCCCTTAGTGAAGTCTAGGCGGTGGGGCCTGACCAGTGGAGCTCCTCAGGTGGGGGCCTGGCTGCTCCTGTGCCTCAAGGAGTCAGACCAGGCCTCAGGGGATCCTTGCCACCAGCCAGAGTAGTCTAGGAGCCTGGCAGCCAGGGGCTGGGTTACAAGGATTATGTGAGCATGGCAGGGCTCTCTTGCTGCCCAAGTTGGTGTGAATAGCCAATGTGAGGAGCCTTTCTACTTTCATTGGAAGGCAGCTTAAAGATGATGAGAGATGCTATCTCAAAAACCCAGACTATTGACTCCAGAAAATGTATTTAATAGGCCAGTCTAGGTTGCAGTGGTTAATAGGCTCTAAAATATAACATTTTAAGTCCTTTAGATGTTGATTTTTCAAGAACCATCCAAAGCCAGATTCCCAGACAGACAATGATTCTTTCCCATATGGTGATTGGGTGACCAGGTCTACCACCCCTGTGGTCTCATGTGTGAACCTAGGCATGAGCAGAAAGACATCATGAAGAGGATGTACTGCTATTTCTTTAACATTTTAAAGTCTCTGCTCCCAATAGACATGCCATTCTTTGCTATTGTTCTTTTGACACAGGGTCCCAGACTGGCTTCAAACTGTGTAGCTGAAGCTAGCCCTGAACTCCCAATTCTCTTGCCTTTACCTCTCAAATTCTGGGATTATAAGTATGTACCACTATGCCTGGAACATATTTGCATTCCTTTGTCTAGAACTCAGTCATTGGTTCACATTGAATTTCAGATGGGGGGGGTATAATTCAGCTTAGTGCCCAGAAAGGAGGACAATGGATTTTGGGGACCAGCCAACATTCTTTCCATAGACACTGTCTGGGGTAGGGTACTCACTGGCTGGCCAGAAGACCACACTTGCCTTACCATGCATTTCATTTAGCCAGAACAGTGCTTGTAGAATTTTTTAATGTCAGCAAGTACCTACAGACTAGTAGATTGAATATTATATGTCATTTTCTCAGATGTGGCCTTCAAATCTTGAGAGTGACAGCATCAACTCCATATTCTTGCTTGCCACTATTCTGTAATTGAGTAAGACCCTCTTATTTAGAGGGGGCATGTGTTCTTTCATCACCCCTAGAAACCATTGTTCTAGCCTCATTTTTACCTCTCACTTATAGTCTTGAAAGCCAGGTATTAATTTTCATTTACTAAATAATTCTACTTACACCAGATCATTTCCTCTCATCTTTATTACTATGTGATCTAACTCGAGGATTGAAAACCAGAGTGTGGTTCACAGCCCATTACTACCTCTCTCTTCTTTTCTTGTCCCCTCTTATGACATTGTAGGCACCACAAGGCACATTTACTTTGACAGAGATGGTCAAGAAATAACATCCTTATTGGTTAGGATATATTTCAGTTAGTTCATAAAATTGTAAATGCTATTAGAAAGAAGGAAGACAAGGTGAGGCAGGAGAGGAAGAAAATGCATGCTATTCTTATGGTGTGAAACTTCCAAGTCTCTGATTAAAATCCTGGCTGACTTCTGTATGCATATGTTTTATAAGCTCTGTTTAATTGCAATTGCAAACGGGATCTTTGTAATCTAGAACCAGAGGGCAGGGATTTATGTTTCTTTTTGTAGAAGTTGTTACTTGGGTTTTCTACACATGTAAGGTAAACTTTGTGAAGGTTTCCAGATGGGAAGTGGTAAAAGAGGCATGCTATGGAGGTGAACTGAAAAGCCTTCTTCCCTTCTTGTTGAGAAGTCTGTTTCTTGTAACTCAGTAAGCTGCTGTATTATCATGCCGTGAATAACCCCCATTCCCCTGCCTCTGTGTGTGTCTGGGCACCTGTTCTTGAACAGTACAAAGGAATGTAAGAGAATGTAAGAGTCTTTAGGGGCTTCTTTGAATGGACCCAGGCACTGTACTTAAAGGCAGGAAAATTGAATGAAACTATCTCTCTTCCACTGTAGAGGTTTGCACAGAATAATTAGATATTTTTGGAGGAAGGGAGAAAGATGGAGAGTAAGATACAGAGGAGGAGAGGGTGGGGGAGGGAGAGGAGAGGGAGCCAGAGAGAACCTTCATCCCTGGAAGTGGAAATTGCAGTGTTTGCCTAGAGTGGTAAACAGCATGTCTAGCTGAGAGATGTCTCAGTGACTTAATCCCTCAGCTTATGTATGGGAACAGAGATGACAGTTATTACAATTTGCTGTTTATTAAACACATTGTCATAGCCCCATGAGGGCAGGTGGCTAGGAATCGCACTGGTCACAGGCACCATTCCTTGAGAGGTATCCGAGGTTATAAAAGGTGAGTGTGATGCTTTTTAATCCTTGCTATGGAAGGATCTAAATATGTAGGTCCTGAGGTTGTAGTTAAGCCTACTGTGTGAGAATTCCTGCTAGGCAGGCAGTGGCATCTGGACTTTCAGCAAAGGCATCTTACACACACAGCTTGCACCGCATCTAACAATAGCATCTGAGAACCTCTGGGCTAATTCATTTGCCCACAGATGAATAGCTGATAAATAGCTTAATAGGGAAAGCAAAACTCATCAGAAGAGGCTTTGGTGTCATGCTTAAAGAGACCCAAACCATTGATCCATCAAGCCACTGTCACAACATGGTCCTCTCCACCTTGTTTTTGGAAGTGTGGTCTTGGGAAGGCAGTATCCACCAGACCTGAAAGCTTGATAGACATGTAGAGCATCATATGCCAGCTACAGTCTACTGACCCAGAATGTGTTTCAGCAGTGTCTCCTAAGTGATTCATATGTGGGTAAAGTTTGAGGGTCACAGTCTTCTTCATCTACTGTTGGAAGCCAGATATTTTTTAGAGAGATAAATAGGCTCAGAATCATGTTTCTGTAAACATGAATGGATTGAGTGCTGCCTAGCAGAGCACAAACCTGGGGCTCAGTTGAGCAAAAGGGCTGTAGGTAGAACTAGTGGTATCCATCAAATAGAATCTTGGCATTGGTTGCTTTTGTAAAGCTATCAATATTAATTTCACTTAGAATGTTGGGGTTAAAGAACTACAAAAGAATCTACTTAGTCTAAATCATAAAAATGCAGTAGAATATTCCTTATGGATGAAATCTTATCCAACACTTTTTGATCATGAAGAAATTTATCTTTCAAAATCTCTGAGGTATATGTGGCAATTTATAAATTGAATTTAAAACTTTAAAAGATCATAGAGTCAGTCTGTTTAACTCAAATAAGCTTTTATGTTCTGGCTATATTGTTCATCACTCACATGCCCTTCCTAACAACCTTGAGGTAGACTATAATGAATGTTGAAATGTAACAAATATATTAACAATTGGCTCTTTAGTTGCTAGCATCCTTGATATATATTTTTTTTAAATGGGAATTTTTCCCCTCTGTAAGCAAGACTTTCTGATTTGCTTTTAGGAAGACTCTCAAGAGTCCAGCCTGAAAATAAATTTGAGTAACAAAATTCAGCTTGGCAAATGGTTTTGTATATATTTAAATTTTGTTGTTGTTGTTCTTATTAAGGAAAAATCTACATTTCCCCCAAAGCACACAGGATCTATTTCGGCATCAGCCAGCAAATGAGACGGTAATTGGTGTGTAAGCCGTTCATTCTCCAAGTTTTCTCACGGGGCATAATTTGTCTCTTATTTGTCAGGGATGGGTTCTGCAAGACAACACTTCCATTCATGACGGGCACAGCAAATGCACTAAAACATTATCATAGCTGGGATTAATGGTCCACTATGGATTTATGTCAAGAATGTTAATGATTTGTTTATGAATAAGTGGGCCTGTCGCATGGTAAAACAGTGGCCTGCAGAATTGCTGAATGGACAGTTTGCTTGCACAGGATTCTTGCAGGAAATAAATCCTCTTGCCAGCCCCTGTGACTCTCTAAAGTAGCTACTGTGTGGGATCTGAAAGGTGGCATTTACCTCACCAAGTCCTGTGCTAGCTGCTGTTGCTCTCAAAACTTGACATTTTGTTCACTGAGAATGGAGAAACTAATCTTTAGAAGACTGAATATGACTCTGTTATTTTTTTCTAATTTAAGTTTGTGAGAAAAAAAATCAATTTAATCTCTCATTAAGTAAAGCCCCCTCCTCTCACCTCACCAGGATTTTCTGAAGTACGAATTTGCAATAGGTTTTGTTAGGTGCCAGTTAGTTACTGCCAAATGGAGTCTAGCAAATGAGGAATAGATGATCAAGATTATGTAATGATTAATACATAATAAACACACAGGTTTAAAAACAACTCTAGTTTGTGTGATTCTGTGTGTATGTATGCATGTATAACTTGTATGAATGTTTAGGATGAAGTTTAATGGTATGTATTTTAGCTACTTTTAAGCAGTTGCCTCTTAAGGAACCATGCATAAGAGAAAGGCTTTCACAGAGACAACTAACCTAGGCTTATAGGAGCTCACAGACAATGGACCAACAGCTAAGGAGCCCACATGGGACTGATCTATGCCTTTTACTTAGATTTGACAGTTGTATAGCTTGGTCTACTTGTGAGATTCCTGGTAGTGGGAGAGGGGACTGTCCCTGACACTTTGACAGGCTTTTGGGAACCTCTTCCTCATAATGAGTTGCTTTACAAAGCCTTAGCATGAGGGGAGGAGGTTAGTCCATCCTCAACTTGATATGCCAGGCTTTGTTGACACCCATGGGAGACCTGAACAGAAACAGAGAAGTGGATTAGGAGAGGTGGAGGGGAGGTGGGGAAGGGGATAGAAGAGGACGGAGGGGAAACTGGTAGGGATGTAAAATGAATGAATTTAATCAATAAAAATATTATTTTTAAGAACTGAAAAAAGAAAGGCTTTCTGTTAAGAAGAAATTTAAAGTAAAATGCTATTCTATCTTTGTGAAAAGTTTAATTTTTCTTTTCTCTTTGGAATGGAATTAGTGTGTGTTTGTCTGGGAATACACATCTCAGTAGTCTGTCAGATGCTTGCCTTGCAACTATGAACACCTGAGTTTGAACCCAGAACTATATAAAACTGTAGCATGGTGGGTGACTCATAGTTGTAACCTGAACACTGGGGAGGTGGAGACAAGAGACTCAAGCCTCAGGGACTAGCCAGTCTAGCCTAGTTGGTGAGCTCCAGGCCAATGAGAGACCCTGTTTCAAAGAGATAATCGACATTGCTGACAATGTCACCTGAGGTTCCTTGGGCTTCTGCACAGACACTCACTCATGTACATGACACACATACCCCTGCCCCATACATTTAAAAAAGAATTAATGTAAGTCAAGTTTTTGTTGAAGTTTACTGGAAGGCTCTTTAATAAAACCTCAAAGCCATTTTGAATAAAGTTCTACCATGTGATCTAAGAAGTTTCACACTGACTGACATGGAGAATCCTCACACCTAGGCTTCTCTATAAGCAGAAGCAATGCCTACTGTCTGTTCAGAAATAATGCTGCCTGCATAGTCAGAGACCATGCTGATCCCCATTCCCTTAGTCCTTAGAGCAGTCTCCTGATTATAAAGCCACTGTGTGGAGTCTTGAATAAGTAGTGCTAGTTCCTAACTGTAAGCATAGTCTGCTGTGCAAGAAACCACAGGCCAAAGCCTGTGTGGTCTCTCTCCTTATGTCCCTCTCCTCTTGACTACATTGTGGTTCCTAGGCAGGTAGATGGGCTTGTTGAAGGAAGTTAAAAAAACAAAACAAAACAAACAAACAAACAAAAACATGGGCTCAGATAAGGAGCATAGAACACGCTGTGAAAATCTTACATGAGGTCATAGCTTCCTGGATTTCATCCAATTCTTTAGAGAACAAAGGTGTTTTTGTTTGTTTGTTTGGTTTGGTTTTGGTAGTACTGGGTTGTTGGGGCTTGAACCTAGGGCTCATGCATGTGAAATGTAAGGCAAGTACTCTACCAGTTAGCAACAATCCTAGCCTGATCAATTTTATCATTTGTTAGATTACCAAGTCCAGGTACTTGTCTAATCCCACAGGGGTTGATTATCACATACTGTTTTTCATTTAGCATCATTATCATTGTCTTCTTTTTTTGTATAATAAACATGGTGCTGAAGTTAAGGGACTCAAATTCCTCAGCACTCATTTAAATGACTGTCTCACTCTTGCCTGCCCTTAACTGCAGCCTGGTATTAAACTGCAGACACCTCTGATCATTCTAAAATTCATTAGTTTCAGTAGGGAGAGCTTTCCTAAGGTTAAGAAGGGAATGAACATATTTATCAAATTTATTAAATTCTATTTTCTTTTTTTTAAATTATTTATTTATTATGTATACAGCCTGTATGACTGCAGGCCAGAAGAGTGTACCAGATCTCATTACACATGGTTGTGAGCCACCATGTGGTTGCTGGGAATTGAACTCAGAATCTCTGGAAGAACAGTCAGAGTGCTCTTAACCTCTGAGCCATCTCTCCAGCCCCATTAAATTCTATTTTCATCTCTAATGGCTTTCAATACTGTTCATTGCATTATACCCTACTGTTCTAAGAGATCAGGACACTAGACTATTACAATAGTATCCATGTATTCAATATTTTGTTATTTATTATAATTTTGGGTTTGGAATAGAACAAATTACTGAAAGGTGTTTTAAGCATCTACCCTGCACAAGGCATTAATGTCAAAGCTTTGAAGAAGGGAAGAAGCACAAACCCCATGTTGGATGCTAGAAGAAATGAGAATGTCCATCTATATTTTGATCATGATAAGGATTCATTGGGGACAGAGTTCCTTCACTTTCCACTGTGTGTGTCTGCAGCTCTTGAATGTTGACACAGGAGACACTCCAAGGTAATGATATGCCACTAGAAATGAGGAATCATAGCAGCCTAGTGTACTAGCTATGGAAATTATGCATATGCATTTATACCCTTTGTTTCCCTCCTGTATCTTAGCTGAAGGGATCCCTTCCTCCATGTCCCTCATAGATGCAATTTTAGTAAGAATGAGTCTGTAGAGAATAGGATACCATCCTCTACCTCACTTCTGTTTTGGGAGTGAATGGTTATCCTGGGGGCTCAAGGACACTAACTCTCCCACACAGGTGTTTATCAGAAAAACCAGCAGATGGAAATGGAGACCATTTCTTCTACCCAAGTACTCTTGTAACAAGTACCCCAGAGGCATCTAAAAGGGAAGGGCTCTGTGTATGGACATTGTAAAGGGATGACCCATACTCCTGGATTTCTAAGCTCAGGCTGGACACTTGTTCTGATATAGTATCTGAGTTTTACTTAGATTTTCAATGTGGCCTGGAGTCTAAAATGACTATATAAGCCATTTTCCTTGTGGGTGGAATGAAAAAATTTCTTTGAGATTGGGAGGGAAATGGATCAACTTCATGGGCAGCATCATGAAATCATGTCACAAATGGATGAACCTTAGAATAAACCATGTTTTTATATTCACACTGAGAAGAAAATAGTCCTACTAAAACACCATTATGTATTTTGTCACTGCTACCTAAGAGTCATGATAAGAATTGAAGGCTAAGGCTTGTGTGGGAAGGCCAGGTTTATGTTATGCATTATATTATAATTGTGGTAATATTCATTAGCATTCGTGTTAATATTACTTAAAAGATTTATATTCATTTTTAATTATATGTGTATGTGTCTCTGTGTGGATGTGTTCATGTATGCGCAAGTGCCTGCAGAAGGAAGAGGCATCAGATGCCCTGGAGCTGAGTTATAAATGGTCACCAGATGCTGGATGTGGGTACTGGGAACCAAACTGAGGCACTCTGCAAGAGCAGCACTGCTAATTTCTCCAGCCCAATATTATTTGATTATTTACATCTCACCTGAGCCAGGATTTGGGCATTTGCATCTGTACAAATGAATCACTAGCCCCCAGAAATACTCTTTCAGTTACTGCCTCAGCTCAGTACTTCTGGAAATTTTAAGCTCATGCCCAATCCCTTGTCTGTTATTCATTTTCACAGGAATGGCATTCATAACTCCGGGCAGACATGGTCATGGCATAGATTGAATAATGATGTTATCACAGAAACTGGCTTGAATTCCCAGAAAAATTTTTCTTCATGGTTCAAAGAGAGAACTGAATAAAAGGCAAATGGATACCCACCCTGAATTTTGAGCTTCTTCATTCTCTAATACATTTTGGAATGTGGCCTTTTAGTTCAGAACTGGTGATGAAAACTTTGTATTCTTTTTTTTTTCTTTTTTAATGCTTTTATACAGCTAAATGAGGAGCTAGATTTTCTTTTGGGTTTAAGCAATCCTGTCTCTTTTTGAAATCCTAAA